>NC_091156.1:45803-102543 GCF_040958095.1 Procambarus clarkii
ACATGAAAAGTATCGAATTTGGTAAAAAAATATATTTACGTAATTCAAACTACATACGTGAAAAAGTCACTATAACCATATTTGAGGATTTTAACTTCAAATCATAGAGCGAGGTTTCGTATTATTTATCCAAGAAAAGACATATGAAATGTTGTTTCCAATACAAATGATAAAAAACAATGTGTTTTCATTAGAATTACCTATAATGTTCTTGATTTTCCGTTTATTAACGATGGGAAGATGTAACGTAAAACCGCTCTAATCCGGCTGAAACGTCGATATATGCAATAAAAACCGAACTTCTCCCCTTTTCAATATCTTACTCAGTATTTTAACGAGAAACAAATAGATGATTGAAATGAAGTATTTAAGGTTATTATCTAATCAATTATGTGTTTGCATCATTTTTATCGTATATATATGAATTAATACCCATGGACGGAAAATTCACAAACGTGGAAAACGGCAAATATTCCCTAATTCGATGATATTTTGTTTAAATCACATGAAGGAAAAGGAGATGATAAACGTTAAAATATTGCTAAATTCGATGATTTTTCGTACGAAGCAAAATGCAAGAAAGCTTGCTTAAAATGCAATATTATGCGAAATTCTGAGATTTGAAGGCCAAATCATCATATCGTGATACTACATGAAATAGTATCGAAATATTGGTAAAAATGAATATATTTACGTAATATCAAACTACATGAAAAACGTGAAAAAAGTCACTATATAACCATATTTGAGGATTTTAACTTCAATCATAGAGCGAGGTTTCGTATTATTTGGATCCAAGAAAAGACATATGAGAATGTTGTTTCCAATACAAATGATAAAAAACAATGTGTTTTCATTAGAATTACCTATAATGTTTCTTGATTTTCCGTTTATATCAACGATGGAAGATGTACACGTAAAACCGCTCTAATCCGGCTGAAACGTCGATATATGCAATAAAAACCGAACTTCTCCCCCTTTTCAATTATCTTACTCAGTATTTTAACGAGAAACAAATAGATGATTGAAAATGAAGTATTTAAGGTTATTATCTAAATCAATTATGTGTTTGCATCATTTTTATTCGTATATATATATGAATTAATACCCATGGACGGAAAATTCCAAAAACGTGGAAAACGGCAAATATTGCTAATTCGATATATTTTGTTTAAATCACATGAAGGAAAAGGAGATGATAAACGTTAAAATATTGCTAAATTCGATGATTTTTCGTACGAAGGAAAATGCAAGAAAGCTTGCTTAAAATGCAATATTATGCGAAAATTCTGAGATTTGAAGGCCAAATCACATATCGTGATACTACATGAAATAGTATCGAAATATTGGTAAAAATGAATATATATGACGTAATATCAAACTACATGAAAAACGTGAAAAAGTCACTATATAACCAATATTTGAGGACTTTAACTTCAAATCATAGAGCGAGGTTTTCGTATTATTTAGTTCAAGAAAAGACATATGTCAATGTTGTTTCCAATACAAATGATAAAAAACAATGTGTTTTCATTAGAATAAACTATAATGTTCTTGATTTTCCGTTTATATTAACGAGGGAAGATGTACACGTAAAACCGCTCTAATCCGGCTGAAACGTCGATATATGCAATAAAAACCGAACTTCTCCCCTTTTCAATATCTTACTCAGTATTTTAACGAGAAACAAACAGATGATTGAAAATGAAGTATTTAAGGTTATTATCTAATCAATTATGTGTTTGCATCATATTTATCGTATATATATGAATTAAAACCCATGGACTGAAAATTCACAAAAACGTGGAAAACGGCAAAATATTGCCTAATTCGATGATATTTTGTTTAAATCACATGAAGGAAAAAGAGATGATGAACGTCAAAATATTGATATATTCGATGATTTTTCGTACGAAACAAATGCAAGAAAACTAGCTTAAAATGCAATATTATGCGAAATTCTGAGTTTTGAAGGCCAAATCACATATCGTGATACTACATGAAATAGTATCGAAATATTGGTAAAAATGAATATATTACGTAATATCAACTACATGAAAAAACGTGAAAAAAGTCACTATATAACCATATTTGAGGATTTTAACTTCAAATCATAGAGCGAGGTTTCGTATTATTTGGATCCAAGAAAAGACATATGAGAATGTTGTTTCCAATACAAATGATAAAAAACAATGTGTTTTCATTAGAATTACCTATAATGTTCTTGATTTTCCGTTTATATTAACGATGGAAGATGTACACGTAAAACCGCTCTAATCCGGCTGAAACGTCGATATATGCAATAAAAACCGAACTTCTCCCCTTTTCAATATCTTACTCAGTATTTTAACGAGAAACAAATAGATGATTGAAAATGAAGTATTTAAGGTTATTATCTAATCAATTATGTGTTTGCATCATTTTTATCGTATATATATATGAATTAATACCCATGGACGGAAAATTCACAAAAACGTTAAAACGGCAAAATATTGCCTAATTCGATGATATTTTGTTTAAATCACATGAAGGAAAAGGAGATGATAAACGTTAAAATATTGCTAAATTCGATGATTTTTCGTACGAAGGAAAATGCAAGAAAGCTTGCTTAAAATGCAATATTATGCGAAATTCTGAGATTTGAAGGCCAAATCACATATCGTGATACTACATGAAATAGTATCGAAATATTGGTAAAAATGAATATATATGCGTAATATCAAACTACATGAAAAACGTGAAAAAAGTCACTATATAACCATATTTGAGGATTTTAACTTCAAATCATAGAGCGAGGTTTCGTATTATTTAGTTCCAAGAAAAGACATATGTCAATGTTGTTTCCAATACAAATGATAAAAAACAATGTGTTTTCATTAGAATAAACCTATAATGTTCTTGATTTTCCGTTTATATTAACGAGGGAAGATGTACACGTAAAAACCGCTCTAATCCGGCTGAAACGTCGATATATGCAATGAAAACCGAACTTCTCCCCTTTTCAATATCTTACTCAGTATTTTAACGAGAAACAAACAGATGATTGAAAATGAAGTATTTAAAGTTATTATCTAATCAATTATGTGTTTGCATCATATTTATCGTATATATATGAATTAAAACCCATGGACTGAAAATTCACAAAAACGTGGAAAACGGCAAAATATAGCCTAATTCGATGATATTTTGTTTAAATCACATGAAGGAAAAGGAGATGATGAACGTCAAAATATTGCTATATTCGATGATTTTTCGTACGAAACAAAATGCAAGAAAACTAGCTTAAAATGCAATATTATGCGAAATTCTGATATTTGAAAGCCAAATCATATATCGTGATACTACATGAAATAGTATCGAAATATTGGTAAAAATGAATATATTTACGTAATATCAAACTACATGAAAA
Source organism: Procambarus clarkii (assembly GCF_040958095.1). Lineage (NCBI taxonomy): Eukaryota > Metazoa > Arthropoda > Malacostraca > Decapoda > Cambaridae > Procambarus > Procambarus clarkii. Next base: position 49,213 of record NC_091156.1, read on the forward strand.
ACGTGAAAAAAGTCACTATATAACCATATTTGAGGATTTTAACTTCAAATTAGAGAGCGAGGTTTCGTATTATTTAGATCCAAGAAAAGACATATGAGAATGTTGTTTCCAATACAAATGATAAAAAACAATGTGTTTTCATTAGAATTAACTATAATGTTCTTGATTTTCCGTTTATATTAACGAGGGAAGATGTACACGTAAAACCGCTCTAATCCGGGTGAAACGTCGATATATGCAATAAAAACCGAACTTCTCCCCTTTTCAATATCTTACTCAGTATTTTAACGAGAAACAAATAGATGATTGAAAATGAAGTATTTAAGGTTATTATCTAATCAATTATGTGTTTGCATCATTTTTATCGTATATATATATGAATTAATACCCATGAACGGAAAATTCACAAAAACGTGGAAAACGGCAAAATATTGCCTAATTCGATGATATTTTGTTTAAATCACATGAAGGAAAAGGAGATGATAAACGTTAAAATATTGCTAAATTCGATGATTTTTCGTACGAAGGAAAATGCAAGAAAGCTTGCTTAAAATGCAATATTATGCGAAATTCTGAGATTTGAAGGCCAAATCACATATCGTGATACTACATGAAATAGTATCGAAATATTGGTAAAAATGAATATATATGCGTAATATCAAACTACATGAAAAACGTGAAAAAAGTCACTATATAACCATATTTGAGGATTTTAACTTCAAATCATAGAGCGAGGTTTCGTATTATTTAGTTCCAAGAAAAGACATATGTCAATGTTGTTTCCAATACAAATGATAAAAAACAATGTGTTTTCATTAGAATTAACTATAATGTTCTTGATTTTCCGTTTATATTAACGATGGAAGATGTACACGTAAAACCGCTCTAATCCGGCTGAAACGTCGATATATGCAATAAAAACCGAACTTCTCCCCTTTTCAATATCTTACTCAGTATTTTAACGAGAAACAAATAGATGATTGAAAATGAAGTATTTAAGGTTATTATCTAATCAATTATGTGTTTGCATCATTTTTATCGTATATATATATGAATTAATACCCATGGACGGAAAATTCACAAAAACGTGGAAAACGGCAAAATATTCCCTAATTCGATGATATTTTGTTTAAATCACATGAAGGAAAAGGAGATGATAAACGTTAAAATATTGCTAAATTCGATGATTTTTCGTACGAAGCAAAATGCAAGAAAGCTTGCTTAAAATGCAATATTATGCGAAATTCTGAGATTTGAAGGCCAAATCACATATCGTGATACTACATGAAATAGTATCGAAATATTGGTAAAAATGAATATATTTACGTAATATCAAACTACATGAAAAACGTGAAAAAAGTCACTATATAACCATATTTGAGGATTTTAACTTCAAATCATAGAGCGAGGTTTCGTATTATTTAGTTCCAAGAAAAGACATATGTCAATGTTGTTTCCAATACAAATGATAAAAAACAATGTGTTTTCATTAGAATTAACTATAATGTTCTTGATTTTCCGTTTATATTAACGAGGGAAGATGTACACGTAAAACCGCTCTAATCCGGCTGAAACGTCGATATATGCAATAAAAACCGAACTTCTCCCCTTTTCAATATCTTACTCAGTATTTTAACGAGAAACAAACAGATGATTGAAAATGAAGTATTTCAGGTTATTATCTAATCAATTATGTGTTTGCATCATATTTATCGTATATATATGAATTAAAACCCATGGACTGAAAATTCACAAAAACGTGGAAAACGGCAAAATATTGCCTAATTCGATGATATTTTGTTTAAATCACATGAAGGAAAAGGAGATGATGAACGTCAAAATATTGCTATATTCGATGATTTTTCGTACGAAACAAAATGCAAGAAAACTAGCTTAAAATGCAATATTATGCGAAATTCTGAGATTTGAAGGCCAAATCACATATCGTGATACTACATGAAATAGTATCGAAATATTGGTAAAAATGAATATATTTACGTAATATCAAACTACATGAAAAACGTGAAAAAGTCACTATATAACCATATTTGAGGATTTTAACTTCAAATCATAGAGCGAGGTTTTGTATTATTTGGATCCAAGAAAAGACATATGAGAATGTTGTTTCCAATACAAATGATAAAAAAACAATGTGTTTTCATTAGAATTACCTATAATGTTCTTGATTTTCCGTTTATATTAACGATGGAAGATGGACACGTAAAACCGCTCTAATCCGGCTGAAACGTCGATATATGCAATAAAAACCGAACTTCTCCCCTTTTCAACATCTTACTCAGTATTTTAACGAGAAACAAATAGTTGATTGAAAATGAAGTATTTAAGGTTATTATCTAATCAATTATGTGTTTGCATCATTTTTATCGTATATATATATGAATTAATACCCATGGACGGAAAATTCACAAAAACGTGGAAAACGGCAAAATATTCCCTAATTCGATGATATTTTGTTTAAATCACATGAAGGAAAAGGAGATTATAAACGTTAAAATATTGCTAAATTCGATGATTTTTCGTACGAAGCAAAATGCAAGAAAGCTTGCTTAAAATGCAATATTATGCGAAATTCTGAGATTTGAAGGCCAAATCACATATCGTGATACTACATGAAATAGTATCGAAATATTGGTAAAAATGAATATATTTACGTAATATCAAACTACATGAAAAACGTGAAAAAAGTCACTATATAACCATATTTGAGGATTTTAACTTCAAATCATAGAGCGAGGTTTCGTATTATTTAGATCCAAGAAAAGACATATGACAATGTTGTTTCCAATACAAATGATAAAAAACAATGTGTTTTCATTAGAATTAACTATAATGTTCTTGATTTTCCGTTTATATTAACGAGGGAAGATGTACACTTAAAACCGCTCTAATCCGGCTGAAACGTCGATATATGCAATAAAAACAGAACTTCTCCCCTTTTCAATATCTTACTCAGTATTTTAACGAGAAACAAATAGTTAATTGAAAATGAAGTATTTAAGGTTATTATCTAATCAATTATGTGTTTGCATCATTTTTATCGTATATATAATAAATTAATACCCATAGACTGAAAATTCACAAAAACGTGGAAAAACGGCAAAATATTGCCTAATTCGATGATATTTTGTTTAAATCAAAGAAAGGAAAAGGGGATGATAAACGTCAAAATATTGCTAAATTCGATGATTTTTCGTACGAAACAAAATGCAAGGAAACTTGCTTAAAATGCAATATTATGCGAAATTCTGAGATTTGAAGGCCAAATCACATATCGTGATACTACATGAAATAGTATCGGAATATTGGTAAAAATGAATATATTTGCGTAATATCAAACTACATGATTAACGTGAAAAAGTTACTATTTTACCATATTTGATGATTTTACCTTCAAATCATAGAGCGAGGTTTCGTATTATTTAGATCCAAGAAAAGATATATGACAATGTTGTTTCCAATACAAATGATAAAAAACAATGTGTTTTCATTCGAAATAACTAAAATGTTCTTGATTTTCCGTTTATATTAACGAGGGAAGACGTACACGTAAAACCGCTCTAATCCGGCTGAAACGTCGATATATGCAATAAAAACCGAACTTCTCCCCTTTTCAATATCTTACTCAGTATTTTAACAAGAAACAAATAGATGATTGAAAATGATGTATTTAAGGTTATTATCTAATCAATTATGTGTTTGCATCATTTTTATCGTATATATATGAATTAAAATAAATGGACTGAAAATTCACAAAAACGTGGAAAACGGTAAATATTGCCTAATTCGATGATATTTTGTTTAAATCACATGAAGGAAAAGGAGATGATAAACGTCAAAATATTGCTATATTCGATGATTTTTCGTACGAAACAAAATGCAAGAAAACTTGCTTAAAATTCAATATTATGCGAAATTCTGAGATTTGAAGGCCAAATCACATATCGTGATACTACATGAAATAGTATCGAAATATTGGTAAAAATGAATATATTTACGTAATATCACACTACATGAAAAACGTGAAAAAAGTCACTATATAACCATATTTGAGGATTTTAACTTCAAATCATAGAGCGAGGTTTAGTATTATTTAGATCCAAGAAAAGACATATGACAATGTTGTTTCCAATTCAAATGATAAAAAACAATGTGTTTTCATTAGAATTAACTATAATGTTCTTGATTTTCCGTTTATATTAACGAGGGAAGATGTACACGTAAAACCGCTCTAATCCGGCTGAAACGTCGATATATGCAATAAAAACCGAACTTCTCCCCTTTTCAATATCTTACTCAGTATTTTAACGAGAAACAAACAGATGATTGAAAATGAAGTATTTCAGGTTATTATCTAATCAATTAGGTGTTTGCATCATATTTATCGTATATATATGAATTAAAACCCATGGACTGAAAATTCACAAAAACGTGGAAAACGGCAAAATATTGCCTAATTCGATGATATTTTGTTTAAATCACATGAAGGAAAAGGAGATGATGAACGTCAAAATATTGCTATATTCGATGATTTTTCGTACGAAACAAAATGCAAGAAAACTAGCTTAAAATGCAATATTATGCGAAATTCTGAGATTTGAAGGCCAAATCACATATCGTGATACTACATGAAATAGTATCGAAATATTGGTAAAAATGAATATATTTACGTAATATCAAACTACATGAAAAACGTGAAAAAGTCACTATATAACCATATTTGAGGATTTTAACTTCAAATCATAGAGCGAGGTTTTGTATTATTTGGATCCAAGAAAAGACATATGAGAATGTTGTTTCCAATACAAATGATAAAAAACAATGTGTTTTCATTAGAATTACCTATAATGTTCTTGATTTTCCGTTTATATTAACGATGGAAGATGTACACGTAAAACCGCTCTAATCCGGCTGAAACGTCGATATATGCAATAAAAACCGAACTTCTCCCCTTTTCAACATCTTACTCAGTATTTTAACGAGAAACAAATAGTTGATTGAAAATGAAGTATTTAAGGTTATTATTTAATCAATTATGTGTTTGCATCATTTTTATCGTATATATAAATGAATTAATACCCATGGACTGAAAATTCAAAAAACGTGGAAAAACGGCAAAATATTGCCTAATTCGATGATATTTTGTTTAAATCGCATGAAGGAAAAGGGGATGATAAACGTCAAAATATTGCTAAATTCGATGATTTTTCGTACGAAACAAAATGCAAGAAAACTTGCTTAAAATGCAATATTACGCGAATTTCTGATATTTGAAGGGCAAATCACATATCGTGATTCTACATGAAATAGTATCGGAATTTTTGTATAAATTAATATATTTGCGTAATATCAAACTACATGATTAACGTGAAAAAGTTACTATTTTACCATATTTGAGGATTTTACCTTAAAATCATAGAGCGAGGTTTCGTATTATTTAGTTCCATGAAAAGACATATGACAATGTTGTTTCCAATACAAATGATAAAAAACAATGTGTTTTCATTAGAATTAACTATAATGTTCTTGATTTTCCGTTTATATTAACGAGGGAAGATGTACACGTAAAACCGCTCTAATCCGGCTGCAACGTCGATATATGCAATAAAAACCGAACTTCTCCCCTTTTCAACATCTTACTCAGTATTTTAACGAGAAACAAATAGTTGATTGAAAATGAAGTATTTAAGGTTATTATCTAATCAATTATGTGTTTGCATCATTTTTATCGTATATATATATGAATTAATACCCATGGACGGAAAATTCACAAAAACGTGGAAAACGGCAAAATATTCCCTAATTCGATGATATTTTGTTTAAATCACATGAAGGAAAAGGAGATTATAAACGTTAAAATATTGCTAAATTCGATGATTTTTCGTACGAAGCAAAATGCAAGAAAGCTTGCTTAAAATGCAATATTATGCGAAATTCTGAGATTTGAAGGCCAAATCACATATCGTGATACTACATGAAATAGTATCGAAATATTGGTAAAAATGAATATATTTACGTAATATCAAACTACATGAAAAACGTGAAAAAAGTCACTATATAACCATATTTGAGGATTTTAACTTCAAATCATAGAGCGAGGTTTCGTATTATTTAGATCCAAGAAAAGACATATGACAATGTTGTTTCCAATACAAATGATAAAAAACAATGTGTTTTCATTAGAATTAACTATAATGTTCTTGATTTTCCGTTTATATTAACGAGGGAAGATGTACACTTAAAACCGCTCTAATCCGGCTGAAACGTCGATATATGCAATAAAAACAGAACTTCTCCCCTTTTCAATATCTTACTCAGTATTTTAACGAGAAACAAATAGGTAATTGAAAATGAAGTATTTAAGGTTATTATCTAATCAATTATGTGTTTGCATCATTTTTATCGTATATATAATAAATTAATACCCATAGACTGAAAATTCACAAAAACGTGGAAAAACGGCAAAATATTGCCTAATTCGATGATATTTTGTTTAAATCAAAGAAAGGAAAAGGGGATGATAAACGTCAAAATATTGCTAAATTCGATGATTTTTCGTACGAAACAAAATGCAAGGAAACTTGCTTAAAATGCAATATTATGCGAAATTCTGAGATTTGAAGGCCAAATCACATATCGTGATACTACATGAAATAGTATCGGAATATTGGTAAAAATGAATATATTTGCGTAATATCAAACTACATGATTAACGTGAAAAAGTTACTATTTTACCATATTTGATGATTTTACCTTCAAATCATAGAGCGAGGTTTCGTATTATTTAGATCCAAGAAAAGATATATGACAATGTTGTTTCCAATACAAATGATAAAAAACAATGTGTTTTCATTCGAAATAACTAAAATGTTCTTGATTTTCCGTTTATATTAACGAGGGAAGACGTACACGTAAAACCGCTCTAATCCGGCTGAAACGTCGATATATGCAATAAAAACCGAACTTCTCCCCTTTTCAATATCTTACTCAGTATTTTAACAAGAAACAAATAGATGATTGAAAATGATGTATTTAAGGTTATTATCTAATCAATTATGTGTTTGCATCATTTTTATCGTATATATATGAATTAAAATAAATGGACTGAAAATTCACAAAAACGTGGAAAACGGTAAATATTGCCTAATTCGATGATATTTTGTTTAAATCACATGAAGGAAAAGGAGATGATAAACGTCAAAATATTGCTATATTCGATGATTTTTCGTACGAAACAAAATGCAAGAAAACTTGCTTAAAATTCAATATTATGCGAAATTCTGAGATTTGAAGGCCAAATCACATATCGTGATACTACATGAAATAGTATCGAAATATTGGTAAAAATGAATATATTTACGTAATATCAAACTACATGAAAAACGTGAAAAAAGTCACTAATATAACCATATTTGAGGATTTTAACTTCAAATCATAGAGCGAGGTTTAGTATTATTTAGATCCAAGAAAAGACATATGACAATGTTGTTTCCAATACAAATGATAAAAAACAATGTGTTTTCATTAGAATTAACTATAATGTTCTTGATTTTCCGTTTATATTAACGAGGGAAGATGTACACGTAAAACCGCTCTAATCCGGCTGAAACGTCGATATATGCAATAAAAACCGAACTTCTCCCCTTTTCAATATCTTACTCAGTATTTTAACGAGAAACAAACAGATGATTGAAAATCAAGTATTTAAAGTTATTATCTAATCAATTAGGTGTTTGCATCATATTTATCGTATATATATGAATTAAAACCCATGGACTGAAAATTCACAAAAACGTGGAAAACGGCAAAATATTGCCTAATTCGATGATATTTTGTTTAAATCACATGTAGGAAAAGGAGATGATGAACGTCAAAATATTGCTATATTCGATGATTTTTCGTACGAAACAAAATGCAAGAAAACTAGCTTAAAATGCAATATTATGCGAAATTCTGAGATTTGAAGGCCAAATCACATATCGTGATACTACATGAAATAGTATCGAAATATTGGTAAAAATGAATATATTTACGTAATATCAAACTACATGAAAAACGTGAAAAAAGTCACTATATAACCATATTTGAGGATTTTAACTTCAAATTAATGAGCGAGGTTTCGTATTATTTAGATCCAAGAAAAGACATATGAGAATGTTGTTTCCAATACAAATGATAAAAAACAATGTGTTTTCATTAGAATTAACTATAATGTTCTTGATTTTCCGTTTATATTAACGAGGGAAGATGTACACGTAAAACCGCTCTAATCCGGCTGAAACGTCGATATATGCAATAAAAACCGAACTTCTCCCCTTTTCAATATCTTACTCAGTATTTTAACGAGAAACAAATAGATGATTGAAAATGAAGTATTTAAGGTTATTATCTAATCAATTATGTGTTTGCCTCATTTTTATCGTATATATATATGAATTAATACCCATGAACGGAAAATTCACAAAAACGTGGAAAACGGCAAAATATTGCCTAATTCGATGATATTTTGTTTAAATCACATGAAGGAAAAGGAGATGATAAACGTTAAAATATTGCTAAATTCGATGATTTTTCGTACGAAGGAAAATGCAAGAAAGTTTGCTTAAAATGCAATATTATGCGAAATTCTGAGATTTGAAGGCCAAATCACATATCGTGATACTACATGAAATAGTATCGAAATATTGGTAAAAATGAATATATTTACGTAATATCAAACTACATGAAAAACGTGAAAAAAGTCACTATATAACCATATTTGAGGATTTTAACTTCAAATCATAGAGCGAGGTTTAGTATTATTTAGATCCAAGAAAAGACATATGACAATGTTGTTTCCAATACAAATGATAAAAAACAATGTGTTTTCATTAGAATTAACTATAATGTTCTTGATTTTCCGTTTATATTAACGAGGGAAGATGTACACGTAAAACCGCTCTAATCCGGCTGAAACGTCGATATATGCAATAAAAACCGAACTTCTCCCCTTTTCAATATCTTACTCAGTATTTTAACGAGAAACAAACAGATGATTGAAAATCAAGTATTTAAAGTTATTATCTAATCAATTATGTGTTTGCATCATATTTATCGTATATATATGAATTAAAACCCATGGACTGAAAATTCACAAAAACGTGGAAAACGGCAAAATATTGCCTAATTCGATGATATTTTGTTTAAATCACATGAAGGAAAAGGAGATGATGAACGTCAAAATATTGCTATATTCGATGATTTTTCGTACGAAACAAAATGCAAGAAAACTAGCTTAAAATGCAATATTATGCGAAATTCTGAGATTTGAAGGCCAAATCACATATCGTGATACTACATGAAATAGTATCGAAATATTGGTAAAAATGAATATATTTACGTAATATCAAACTACATGAAAAACGTGAAAAAAGTCACTATATAACCATATTTGAGGATTTTAACTTCAAATTAGAGAGCGAGGTTTCGTATTATTTAGATCCAAGAAAAGACATATGAGAATGTTGTTTCCAATACAAATGATAAAAAACAATGTGTTTTCATTAGAATTAACTATAATGTTCTTGATTTTCGTTTATATTAACGAGGGAAGATGTACACGTAAAACCGCTCTAATCCGGCTGAAACGTCGATATATGCAATAAAAACCGAACTTCTCCCCTTTTCAATATCTTACTCAGTATTTTAACGAGAAACAAATAGATGATTGAAAATGAAGTATTTAAGGTTATTATCTAATCAATTATGTGTTTGCATCATTTTTATCGTATATATATATGAATTAATACCCATGAACGGAAAATTCACAAAAACGTGGAAAACGGCATAATATTGCCTAGTTCGATGATATTTTGTTTAAATCACATGAAGGAAAAGGAGATGATAAACGTTAAAATATTGCTAAATTCGATGATTTTTCGTACGAAGGAAAATGCAAGAAAGTTTGCTTAAAATGCAATATTATGCGAAATTCTGAGATTTGAAGGCCAAATCACATATCGTGATACTACATGAAATAGTATCGAAATATTGGTAAAAATGAATATATTTACGTAATATCAAACTACATGAAAAACGTGAAAAAAGTCACTATATAACCATATTTGAGGATTTTAACTTCAAATCATAGAGCGAGGTTTCGTATTATTTAGTTCCAAGAAAAGACATATGTCAATGTTGTTTCCAATACAAATGATAAAAAACAATGTGTTTTCATTAGAATTACCTATAATGTTCTTGATTTTCCGTTTATATTAACGATGGAAGATGTACACGTAAAACCGCTCTAATCCGGCTGAAACGTCGATATATGCAATAAAAACCGAACTTCTCCCCTTTTCAATATCTTACTCAGTATTTTAACGAGAAACAAATAGATGATTGAAAATGAAGTATTTAAGGTTATTATCTAATCAATTATGTGTTTGCATCATTTTTATCGTATATATATATGAATTAATACCCATGGACGGAAAATTCACAAAAACGTGGAAAACGGCAAAATATTCCCTAATTCGATGATATTTTGTTTAAAGCACATGAAGGAAAAGGAGATGATAAACGTTAAAATATTGCTAAATTCGATGATTTTTCGTACGAAGCAAAATGCAAGAAAGCTTGCTTAAAATGCAATATTATGCGAAATTCTGAGATTTGAAGGCCAAATCACATATCGTGATACTACATGAAATAGTATCGAAATATTGGTAAAAATGAATATATTTACGTAATATCAAACTACATGAAAAACGTGAAAAAAGTCACTATATAACCATATTTGAGGATTTTAACTTCAAATCATAGAGCGAGGTTTCGTATTATTTAGTTCCAAGAAAAGACATATGACAATGTTGTTTCCAATACAAATGATAAAAAACAATGTGTTTTCATTAGAATTAACTATAATGTTCTTGATTTTCCGTTTATATTAACGAGGGAAAATGTACACGTAAAACCGCTCTAATCCGGCTGAAACGTCGATATATGCAATAAAAACCGAACTTCTCCCCTTTTCAACATCTTACTCAGTATTTTAACGAGAAACAAATAGTTGATTGAAAATTAAGTATTTAAGGTTATTATTTAATCAATTATGTGTTTGCATCATTTTTATCGTATATATATATGAATTAATACCCATGGACTGAAAATTCAAAAAACGTGGAAAAACGGCAAAATATTGCCTAATTCGATGATATTTTGTTTAAATCGCATGAAGGAAAAGGGGATGATAAACGCCAAAATATTGCTAAATTCGATGATTTTTCGTACGAAACAAAATGCAAGAAAACTTGCTTAAAATGCAATATTACGCGAATTTCTGATATTTGAAGGGCAAATCACATATCGTGATTCTACATGAAATAGTATCGGAATATTGGTAAAAATTAATATATTTGCGTAATATCAAACTACATGATTAACGTGAAAAAGTTACTATTTTACCATATTTGAGGATTTTACCTTAAAATCATAGAGCGAGGTTTCGTATTATTTAGTTCCAAGAAAAGACATATGACAATGTTGTTTCCAATACAAATGATAAAAAACAATGTGTTTTCATTAGAATTAACTATAATGTTCTTGATTTTCCGTTTATATTAACGAGGGAAGATGTACACGTAAAACCGCTCTAATCCGGCTGAAACGTCGATATATGCAATAAAAACCGAACTTCTCCCCTTTTCAACATCTTACTCAGTATTTTAACGAGAAACAAATAGTTGATTGAAAATGAAGTATTTAAGGTTATTATCTAATCAATTATGTGTTTGCATCATTTTTATCGTATATATATATGAATTAATACCCATGGACGGAAAATTCACAAAAACGTGGAAAACAGCAAAATATTCCCTAATTCGATGATATTTTGTTTAAATCACATGAAGGAAAAGGAGATTATAAACGTTAAAATATTGCTAAATTCGATGATTTTTCGTACGAAGCAAAATGCAAGAAAGCTTGCTTAAAATGCAATATTATGCGAAATTCTGAGATTTGAAGGCCAAATCACATATCGTGATACTACATGAAATAGTATCGAAATATTGGTAAAAATGAATATATTTACGTAATATCAAACTACATGAAAAACGTGAAAAAAGTCACTATATAACCATATTTGAGGATTTTAACTTCAAATCATTGAGCGAGGTTTCGTATTATTTAGATCCAAGAAAAGACATATGACAATGTTGTTTCCAATACAAATGATAAAAAACAATGTGTTTTCATTAGAATTAACTATAATGTTCTTGATTTTCCGTTTATATTAACGAGGGAAGATGTACACTTAAAACCGCTCTAATCCGGCTGAAACGTCGATATATGCAATAAAAACAGAACTTCTCCCCTTTTCAATATCTTACTCAGTATTTTAACGAGAAACAAATAGTTAATTGAAAATGAAGTATTTAAGGTTATTATCTAATCAATTATGTGTTTGCATCATTTTTATCGTATATATAATGAATTAATACCCATAGACTGAAAATTCACAAAAACGTGGAAAAACGGCAAAATATTGCCTAATTCGATGATATTTTGTTTAAATCAAAGAAAGGAAAAGGGGATGATAAACGTCAAAATATTGCTAAATTCGATGATTTTTCGTACGAAACAAAATGCAAGGAAACTTGCTTAAAATGCAATATTATGCGAAATTCTGAGATTTGAAGGCCAAATCACATATCGTGATACTACATGAAATAGTATCGGAATATTGGTAAAAATGAATATATTTGCGTAATATCAAACTACATGATTAACGTGAAAAAGTTACTATTTTACCATATTTGATGATTTTACCTTCAAATCATAGAGCGAGGTTTCGTATTATTTAGATCCAAGAAAAGACATATGACAATGTTGTTTCCAATACAAATGATAAAAAACAATGTGTTTTCATTCGAAATAACTAAAATGTTCTTGATTTTCCGTTTATATTAATGAGGGAAGATGTACACGTAAAACCGCTCTAATCCGGCTGAAACGTCGATATATGCAATAAAAACCGAACTTCTCCCCTTTTCAATATCTTACTCAGTATTTTAACAAGAAACAAATAGATGATTGAAAATGATGTATTTAAGGTTATTATCTAATCAATTATGTGTTTGCATCATTTTTATCGTTTATATATGAATTAAAATAAATGGACTGAAAATTCACAAAAACGTGGAAAACGGTAAATATTGCCTAATTCGATGATATTTTGTTTAAATCACATGAAGGAAAAGGAGATGATAAACGTCAAAATATTGCTATATTCGATGATTTTTCGTACGAAACAAAATGCAAGAAAACTTGCTTAAAATGCAATATTATGCGAAATTCTGAGATTTGAAGGCCAAATCACATATCGTGATACTACATGAAATAGTATCGAAATATTGGTAAAAATGAATATATTTACGTAATATCAAACTACATGAAAAACGTGAAAAAAGTCACTATATAACCATATTTGAGGATTTTAACTTCAAATCATAGAGCGAGGTTTAGTATTATTTAGATCCAAGAAAAGACATATGACAATGTTGTTTCCAATACAAATGATAAAAAACAATGTGTTTTCATTAGAATTAACTATAATGTTCTTGATTTTCCGTTTATATTAACGAGGGAAGATGTACACGTAAAACCGCTCTAATCCGGCTGAAACGTCGATATATGCAATAAAAACCGAACTTCTCCCCTTTTCAATATCTTACTCAGTATTTTAACAAGAAACAAATAGATGATTGAAAATGAAGTATTTAAGGTTATTATCTAATCAATTATGTGTTTGCATCATTTTTATCGTATATATATGAATTAAAACCAATGGACTGAAAATTCACAAAAACGTGGAAAACTGTAAATATTGCATAATTCGATGATATTTTGTTTAAATCACATGAAGGAAAAGGAGATGATAAACGTCAAAATATTGCTATATTCGATGATTTTTCGTACGAAACAAAATGCAAGAAAGCTTGCTTAAAATGCAATATTATGCGAAATTCTGAGATTTGAAGGCCAAATCACATATCGTGATACTACATGAAATAGTATCGAAATATTGGTAAAAATGAATATATTTACGTAATATCATACTACATGAAAAACGTGAAAAAAGTCACTATATAACCATATTTGAGGATTTTAACTTCAAATCATAGAGCGAGGTTTCGTATTATTTAGTTCCAAGAAAAGACATATGACAATGTTGTTTCCAATACAAATGATAAAAAACAATGTGTTTTCATTAGAATTAACTATAATGTTCTTGATTTTCCGTTTATATTAACGAGGGAAGATGTACACGTAAAACCGCTCTAATCCGGCTGAAACGTCGATATATGCAATAAAAACCGAACTTCTCCCCTTTTCAACATCTTACTCAGTATTTTAACGAGAAACAAATAGTTGATTGAAAATGAAGTATTTAAGGTTATTATTTAATCAATTATGTGTTTGCATCATTTTTATCGTATATATATATGAATTAATACCCATGGACTGAAAATTCAAAAAACGTGGAAAAACGGCAAAATATTGCCTAATTCGATGATATTTTGTTTAAATCGCATGAAGGAAAAGGGGATGATAAACGTCAAAATATTGCTAAATTCGATGATTTTTCGTACGAAACAAAATGCAAGAAAACTTGCTTAAAATGCAATATTACGCGAATTTCTGATATTTGAAGGGCAAATCACATATCGTGATTCTACATGAAATAGTATCGGAATATTGGTAAAAATTAATATATTTGCGTAATATCAAACTACATGATTAACGTGAAAAAGTTACTATTTTACCATATTTGAGGATTTTACCTTCAAATCATAGAGCGAGGTTTCGTATTATTTAGTTCCAAGAAAAGACATATGACAATGTTGTTTCCAATACAAATGATAAAAAACAATGTGTTTTCATTAGAATTAACTATAATGTTCTTGATTTTCCGTTTATATTAACGAGGGAAGATGTACACGTAAAACCGCTTTAATCCGGCTGAAACGTCGATATATGCAATAAAAACCGAACTTCTCCCCTTTTCAACATCTTACTCAGTATTTTAACAAGAAACAAATAGATGATTGAAAATGAAGTATTTAAGGTTATTATCTAATCAATTATGTGTTTGAATCATTTTTATCGTATATATATGAATTAAAACCAATGGACTGAAAATTCACAAAAACGTGGAAAACTGTAAATATTGTCTAATTCGATGATATTTTGTTTAAATCACATGAAGGAAAAGGAGATGATAAACGTCAAAATATTGCTATATTCGATGATTTTTCGTACGAAACAAAATGCAAGAAAGCTTGCTTAAAATGTAATATTATGCGAAATTCTGAGATTTGAAGGCCAAATCACATATCGTGATACTACATGAAATAGTATCGAAATATTGGTAAAAATGAATATATTTACGTAATATCATACTACATGAAAAACGTGAAAAAAGTCACTATATAACCATATTTGAGGATTTTAACTTCAAATCATAGAGCGAGGTTTCGTATTATTTAGTTCCAAGAAAAGACATATGACAATGTTGTTTCCAATACAAATGATAAAAAACAATGTGTTTTCATTAGAATTAACTATAATGTTCTTGATTTTCCGTTTATATTAACGAGGGAAGATGTACACGTAAAACCGCTCTAATCCGGCTGAAACGTCGATATATGCAATAAAAACCGAACTTCTCCCCTTTTCAACATCTTACTCAGTATTTTAACGAGAAACAAATAGTTGATTGAAAATGAAGTATTTAAGGTTATTATTTAATCAATTATGTGTTTGCATCATTTTTATCGTATATATATATGAATTAATACCCATGGACTGAAAATTAAAAAAACGTGGAAAAACGGCAAAATATTGCCTAATTCGATGATATTTTGTTTAAATCGCATGAAGGAAAAGGGGATGATAAACGTCAAAATATTGCTAAATTCGATGATTTTTCGTACGAAACAAAATGCAAGAAAACTTGCTTAAAATGCAATATTACGCGAATTTCTGATATTTGAAGGGCAAATCACATATCGTGATTCTACATGAAATAGTATCGGAATATTGGTAAAACTTAATATATTTGCGTAATATCAAACTACATGATTAACGTGAAAAAGTTACTATTTTACCATATTTGAGGATTTTACCTTCAAATCATAGAGCGAGGTTTCGTATTATTTAGTTCCAAGAAAAGACATATGACAATGTTGTTTCCAATACAAATGATAAAAAACAATGTGTTTTCATTAGAATTAACTATAATGTTCTTGATTTTCCGTTTATATTAACGAGGGAAGATGTACACGTAAAACCGCTCTAATCCGGCTGAAACGTCGATATATGCAATAAAAACCGAACTTCTCCCCTTTTCAACATCTTACTCAGTATTTTAACGAGAAACAAATAGTTGATTGAAAATGAAGTATTTAAGGTTATTATCTAATCAATTATGTGTTTGCATCATTTTTATCGTATATATATATGAATTAATACCCATGGACGGAAAATTCACAAAAACGTGGAAAACGGCAAAATATTCCCTAATTCGATGATATTTTGTTTAAATCACATGAAGGAAAAGGAGATTATAAACGTTAAAATATTGCTAAATTCGATGATTTTTCGTACGAAGCAAAATGCAAGAAAGCTTGCTTAAAATGCAATATTATGCGAAATTCTGAGATTTGAAGGCCAAATCACATATCGTGATACTACATGAAATAGTATCGAAATATTGGTAAAAATGAATATATTTACGTAATATCAAACTACATGAAAAACGTGAAAAAAGTCACTATATAACCATATTTGAGGATTTTAACTTCAAATCATAGAGCGAGGTTTCGTATTATTTAGATCCAAGAAAAGACATATGACAATGTTGTTTCCAATACAAATGATAAAAAACAATGTGTTTTCATTAGAATTAACTATAATGTTCTTGATTTTCCGTTTATATTAACGAGGGAAGATGTACACGTAAAACCGCTCTAATCCGGCTGAAACGTCGATATATGCAATAAAAACCGAACTTCTCCCCTTTTCAATATCTTACTCAGTATTTTAACGAGAAACAAATAGATGATTGAAAATGAAGTATTTAAGGTTATTATCTAATCAATTATGTGTTTGCCTCATTTTTATCGTATATATATATGAATTAATACCCATGAACGGAAAATTCACAAAAACGTGGAAAACGGCAAAATATTGCCTAATTCGATGATATTTTGTTTAAATCACATGAAGGAAAAGGAGATGATAAACGTTAAAATATTGCTAAATTCGATGATTTTTCGTACGAAGGAAAATGCAAGAAAGTTTGCTTAAAATGCAATATTATGCGAAATTCTGAGATTTGAAGGCCAAATCACATATCGTGATACTACATGAAATAGTATCGAAATATTGGTAAAAATGAATATATTTACGTAATATCAAACTACATGAAAAACGTGAAAAAAGTCACTATATAACCATATTTGAGGATTTTAACTTCAAATCATAGAGCGAGGTTTAGTATTATTTAGATCCAAGAAAAGACATATGACAATGTTGTTTCCAATACAAATGATAAAAAACAATGTGTTTTCATTAGAATTAACTATAATGTTCTTGATTTTCCGTTTATATTAACGAGGGAAGATGTACACGTAAAACCGCTCTAATCCGGCTGAAACGTCGATATATGCAATAAAAACCGAACTTCTCCCCTTTTCAATATCTTACTCAGTATTTTAACGAGAAACAAACAGATGATTGAAAATCAAGTATTTAAAGTTATTATCTAATCAATTATGTGTTTGCATCATATTTATCGTATATATATATGAATTAAAACCCATGGACTGAAAATTCACAAAAACGTGGAAAACGGCAAAATATTGCCTAATTCGATGATATTTTGTTTAAATCACATGAAGGAAAAGGAGATGATGAACGTCAAAATATTGCTATATTCGATGATTTTTCGTACGAAACAAAATGCAAGAAAACTAGCTTAAAATGCAATATTATGCGAAATTCTCAGATTTGAAGGCCAAATCACATATCGTGATACTACATGAAATAGTATCGAAATATTGGTAAAAATGAATATATTTACGTAATATCAAACTACATGAAAAACGTGAAAAAAGTCACTATATAACCATATTTGAGGATTTTAACTTCAAATTAGAGAGCGAGGTTTCGTATTATTTAGATCCAAGAAAAGACATATGAGAATGTTGTTTCCAATACAAATGATAAAAAACAATGTGTTTTCATTAGAATTAACTATAATGTTCTTGATTTTCGTTTATATTAACGAGGGAAGATGTACACGTAAAACCGCTCTAATCCGGCTGAAACGTCGATATATGCAATAAAAACCGAACTTCTCCCCTTTTCAATATCTTACTCAGTATTTTAACGAGAAACAAATAGATGATTGAAAATGAAGTATTTAAGGTTATTATCTAATCAATTATGTGTTTGCATCATTTTTATCGTATATATATATGAATTAATACCCATGAACGGAAAATTCACAAAAACGTGGAAAACGGCATAATATTGCCTAGTTCGATGATATTTTGTTTAAATCACATGAAGGAAAAGGAGATGATAAACGTTAAAATATTGCTAAATTCGATGATTTTTCGTACGAAGGAAAATGCAAGAAAGTTTGCTTAAAATGCAATATTATGCGAAATTCTGAGATTTGAAGGCCAAATCACATATCGTGATACTACATGAAATAGTATCGAAATATTGGTAAAAATGAATATATTTACGTAATATCAAACTACATGAAAAACGTGAAAAAAGTCACTATATAACCATATTTGAGGATTTTAACTTCAAATCATAGAGCGAGGTTTCGTATTATTTAGTTCCAAGAAAAGACATATGTCAATGTTGTTTCCAATACAAATGATAAAAAACAATGTGTTTTCATTAGAATTACCTATAATGTTCTTGATTTTCCGTTTATATTAACGATGGAAGATGTACACGTAAAACCGCTCTAATCCGGCTGAAACGTCGATATATGCAATAAAAACCGAACTTCTCCCCTTTTCAATATCTTACTCAGTATTTTAACGAGAAACAAATAGATGATTGAAAATGAAGTATTTAAGGTTATTATCTAATCAATTATGTGTTTGCATCATTTTTATCGTATATATATATGAATTAATACCCATGGACGGAAAATTCACAAAAACGTGGAAAACGGCAAAATATTCCCTAATTCGATGATATTTTGTTTAAAGCACATGAAGGAAAAGGAGATGATAAACGTTAAAATATTGCTAAATTCGATGATTTTTCGTACGAAGCAAAATGCAAGAAAGCTTGCTTAAAATGCAATATTATGCGAAATTCTGAGATTTGAAGGCCAAATCACATATCGTGATACTACATGAAATAGTATCGAAATATTGGTAAAAATGAATATATTTACGTAATATCAAACTACATGAAAAACGTGAAAAAAGTCACTATATAACCATATTTGAGGATTTTAACTTCAAATCATAGAGCGAGGTTTCGTATTATTTAGTTCCAAGAAAAGACATATGACAATGTTGTTTCCAATACAAATGATAAAAAACAATGTGTTTTCATTAGAATTAACTATAATGTTCTTGATTTTCCGTTTATATTAACGAGGGAAAATGTACACGTAAAACCGCTCTAATCCGGCTGAAACGTCGATATATGCAATAAAAACCGAACTTCTCCCCTTTTCAACATCTTACTCAGTATTTTAACGAGAAACAAATAGTTGATTGAAAATTAAGTATTTAAGGTTATTATTTAATCAATTATGTCTTTGCATCATTTTTATCGTATATATATATGAATTAATACCCATGGACTGAAAATTCAAAAAACGTGGAAAAACGGCAAAATATTGCCTAATTCGATGATATTTTGTTTAAATCGCATGAAGGAAAAGGGGATGATAAACGCCAAAATATTGCTAAATTCGATGATTTTTCGTACGAAACAAAATGCAAGAAAACTTGCTTAAAATGCAATATTACGCGAATTTCTGATATTTGAAGGGCAAATCACATATCGTGATTCTACATGAAATAGTATCGGAATATTGGTAAAAATTAATATATTTGCGTAATATCAAACTACATGATTAACGTGAAAAAGTTACTATTTTACCATATTTGAGGATTTTACCTTAAAATCATAGAGCGAGGTTTCGTATTATTTAGTTCCAAGAAAATACATATGACAATGTTGTTTCCAATACAAATGATAAAAAACAATGTGTTTTCATTAGAATTAACTATAATGTTCTTGATTTTCCGTTTATATTAACGAGGGAAGATGTACACGTAAAACCGCTCTAATCCGGCTGAAACGTCGATATATGCAATAAAAACCGAACTTCTCCCCTTTTCAACATCTTACTCAGTATTTTAACGAGAAACAAATAGTTGATTGAAAATGAAGTATTTAAGGTTATTATCTAATCAATTATGTGTTTGCATCATTTTTATCGTATATATATATGAATTAATACCCATGGACGGAAAATTCACAAAAACGTGGAAAACAGCAAAATATTCCCTAATTCGATGATATTTTGTTTAAATCACATGAAGGAAAAGGAGATTATAAACGTTAAAATATTGCTAAATTCGATGATTTTTCGTACGAAGCAAAATGCAAGAAAGCTTGCTTAAAATGCAATATTATGCGAAATTCTGAGATTTGAAGGCCAAATCACATATCGTGATACTACATGAAATAGTATCGAAATATTGGTAAAAATGAATATATTTACGTAATATCAAACTACATGAAAAACGTGAAAAAAGTCACTATATAACCATATTTGAGGATTTTAACTTCAAATCATAGAGCGAGGTTTCGTATTATTTAGATCCAAGTAAAGACATATGACAATGTTGTTTCCAATACAAATGATAAAAAACAATGTGTTTTCATTAGAATTAACTATAATGTTCTTGATTTTCCGTTTATATTAACGAGGGAAGATGTACACTTAAAACCGCTCTAATCCGGCTGAAACGTCGATATATGCAATAAAAACAGAACTTCTCCCCTTTTCAATATCTTACTCAGTATTTTAACGAGAAACAAATAGTTAATTGAAAATGAAGTATTTAAGGTTATTATCTAATCAATTATGTGTTTGCATCATTTTTATCGTATATATAATGAATTAATACCCATAGACTGAAAATTCACAAAAACGTGGAAAAACGGCAAAATATTGCCTAATTCGATGATATTTTGTTTAAATCAAAGAAAGGAAAAGGGGATGATAAACGTCAAAATATTGCTAAATTCGATGATTTTTCGTACGAAACAAAATGCAAGGAAACTTGCTTAAAATGCAATATTATGCGAAATTCTGAGATTTGAAGGCCAAATCACATATCGTGATACTACATGAAATAGTATCGGAATATTGGTAAAAATGAATATATTTGCGTAATATCAAACTACATGATTAACGTGAAAAAGTTACTATTTTACCATATTTGATGATTTTACCTTCAAATCATAGAGCGAGGTTTCGTATTATTTAGATCCAAGAAAAGACATATGACAATGTTGTTTCCAATACAAATGATAAAAAACAATGTGTTTTCATTCGAAATAACTAAAATGTTCTTGATTTTCCGTTTATATTAATGAGGGAAGATGTACACGTAAAACCGCTCTAATCCGGCTGAAACGTCGATATATGCAATAAAAACCGAACTTCTCCCCTTTTCAATATCTTACTCAGTATTTTAACAAGAAACAAATAGATGATTGAAAATGAAGTATTTAAGGTTATTATCTAATCAATTATGTGTTTGCATCATTTTTATCGTATATATATGAATTAAAACCAATGGACTGAAAATTCACAAAAAAGTGGAAAACTGTAAATATTGCATAATTCGATGATATTTTGTTTAAATCACATGAAGGAAAAGGAGATGATAAACGTCAAAATATTGCTATATTCGATGATTTTTCGTACGAAACAAAATGCAAGAAAGCTTGCTTAAAATGCAATATTATGCGAAATTCTGAGATTTGAAGGCCAAATCACATATCGTGATACTACATGAAATAGTATCGAAATATTGGTAAAAATGAATATATTTACGTAATATCATACTACATGAAAAACGTGAAAAAAGTCACTATATAACCATATTTGAGGATTTTAACTTCAAATCATAGAGCGAGGTTTCGTATTATTTAGTTCCAAGAAAAGACATATGACAATGTTGTTTCCAATACAAATGATAAAAAACAATGTGTTTTCATTAGAATTAACTATAATGTTCTTGATTTTCCGTTTATATTAACGAGGGAAGATGTACACGTAAAACCGCTCTAATCCGGCTGAAACGTCGATATATGCAATAAAAACCGAACTTCTCCCCTTTTCAACATCTTACTCAGTATTTTAACGAGAAACAAATAGTTGATTGAAAATGAAGTATTTAAGGTTATTATTTAATCAATTATGTGTTTGCATCATTTTTATCGTATATATATATGAATTAATACCCATGGACTGAAAATTCAAAAAACGTGGAAAAACGGCAAAATATTGCCTAATTCGATGATATTTTGTTTAAATCGCATGAAGGAAAAGGGGATGATAAACGTCAAAATATTGCTAAATTCGATGATTTTTCGTACGAAACAAAATGCAAGAAAACTTGCTTAAAATGCAATATTACGCGAATTTCTGATATTTGAAGGGCAAATCACATATCGTGATTCTACATGAAATAGTATCGGAATATTGGTAAAAATTAATATATTTGCGTAATATCAAACTACATGATTAACGTGAAAAAGTTACTATTTTACCATATTTGAGGATTTTACCTTCAAATCATAGAGCGAGGTTTCGTATTATTTAGTTCCAAGAAAAGACATATGACAATGTTGTTTCCAATACAAATGATAAAAAACAATGTGTTTTCATTAGAATTAACTATAATGTTCTTGATTTTCCGTTTATATTAACGAGGGAAGATGTACACGTAAAACCGCTTTAATCCGGCTGAAACGTCGATATATGCAATAAAAACCGAACTTCTCCCCTTTTCAACATCTTACTCAGTATTTTAACAAGAAACAAATAGATGATTGAAAATGAAGTATTTAAGGTTATTATCTAATCAATTATGTGTTTGCATCATTTTTATCGTATATATATGAATTAAAACCAATGGACTGAAAATTCACAAAAACGTGGAAAACTGTAAATATTGTCTAATTCGATGATATTTTGTTTAAATCACATGAAGGAAAAGGAGATGATAAACGTCAAAATATTGCTATATTCGATGATTTTTCGTACGAAACAAAATGCAAGAAAGCTTGCTTAAAATGCAATATTATGCGAAATTCTGAGATTTGAAGGCCAAATCACATATCGTGATACTACATGAAATAGTATCGAAATATTGGTAAAAATGAATATATTTACGTAATATCATACTACATGAAAAACGTGAAAAAAGTCACTATATAACCATATTTGAGGATTTTAACTTCAAATCATAGAGCGAGGTTTCGTATTATTTAGTTCCAAGAAAAGACATATGACAATGTTGTTTCCAATACAAATGATAAAAAACAATGTGTTTTCATTAGAATTAACTATAATGTTCTTGATTTTCCGTTTATATTAACGAGGGAAGATGTACACGTAAAACCGCTCTAATCCGGCTGAAACGTCGATATATGCAATAAAAACCGAACTTCTCCCCTTTTCAACATCTTACTCAGTATTTTAACGAGAAACAAATAGTTGATTGAAAATGAAGTATTTAAGGTTATTATTTAATCAATTATGTGTTTGCATCATTTTTATCGTATATATATATGAATTAATACCCATGGACTGAAAATTAAAAAAACGTGGAAAAACGGCAAAATATTGCCTAATTCGATGATATTTTGTTTAAATCGCATGAAGGAAAAGGGGATGATAAACGTCAAAATATTGCTAAATTCGATGATTTTTCGTACGAAACAAAATGCAAGAAAACTTGCTTAAAATGCAATATTACGCGAATTTCTGATATTTGAAGGGCAAATCACATATCGTGATTCTACATGAAATAGTATCGGAATATTGGTAAAACTTAATATATTTGCGTAATATCAAACTACATGATTAACGTGAAAAAGTTACTATTTTACCATATTTGAGGATTTTACCTTCAAATCATAGAGCGAGGTTTCGTATTATTTAGTTCCAAGAAAAGACATATGACAATGTTGTTTCCAATACAAATGATAAAAAATAATGTGTTTTCATTAGAATTAACTATAATGTTCTTGATTTTCCGTTTATATTAACGAGGGAAGATGTACACGTAAAACCGCTCTAATCCGGCTGAAACGTCGATATATGCAATAAAAACCGAACTTCTCCCCTTTTCAACATCTTACTCAGTATTTTAACGAGAAACAAATAGTTGATTGAAAATGAAGTATTTAAGGTTATTATCTAATCAATTATGTGTTTGCATCATTTTTATCGTATATATATATGAATTAATACCCATGGACGGAAAATTCACAAAAACGTGGAAAACGGCAAAATATTCCCTAATTCGATGATATTTTGTTTAAATCACATGAAGGAAAAGGAGATTATAAACGTTAAAATATTGCTAAATTCGATGATTTTTCGTACGAAGCAAAATGCAAGAAAGCTTGCTTAAAATGCAATATTATGCGAAATTCTGAGATTTGAAGGCCAAATCACATATCGTGATACTACATGAAATAGTATCGAAATATTGGTAAAAATGAATATATTTACGTAATATCAAACTACATGAAAAACGTGAAAAAAGTCACTATATAACCATATTTGAGGATTTTAACTTCAAATCATAGAGCGAGGTTTCGTATTATTTAGATCCAAGAAAAGACATATGAGAATGTTGTTTCCAATACAAATGATAAAAAACAATGTGTTTTCATTAGAATTAACTATAATGTTCTTGATTTTCCGTTTATATTAACGAGGGAAGATGTACACTTAAAACCGCTCTAATCCGGCTGAAACGTCGATATATGCAATAAAAACAGAACTTCTCCCCTTTTCAATATCTTACTCAGTATTTTAACGAGAAACAAATAGTTAATTGAAAATGAAGTATTTAAGGTTATTATCTAATCAATTATGTGTTTGCATCATTTTTATCGTATATATAATGAATTAATACCCATAGACTGAAAATTCACAAAAACGTGGAAAAACGGCAAAATATTGCCTAATTCGATGATATTTTGTTAATATCAAAGAAAGGAAAAGGGGATGATAAACGTCAAAATATTGCTAAATTCGATGATTTTTCGTACGAAACAAAATGCAAGGAAACTTGCTTAAAATGCAATATTATGCGAAATTCTGAGATTTGAAGGCCAAATCACATATCGTGATACTACATGAAATAGTATCGGAATATTGGTAAAAATGAATATATTTGCGTAATATCAAACTACATGATTAACGTGAAAAAGTTACTATTTTACCATATTTGATGATTTTACCTTCAAATCATAGAGCGAGGTTTCGTATTATTTAGATCCAAGAAAAGACATATGACAATGTTGTTTCCAATACAAATGATAAAAAACAATGTGTTTTCATTCGAAATAACTAAAATGTTCTTGATTTTCCGTTTATATTAACGAGGGAAGATGTACACGTAAAACCGCTCTAATCCGGCTGAAACGTCGATATATGCAATAAAAACCGAACTTCTCCCCTTTTCAATATCTTACTCAGTATTTTAACAAGAAACAAATAGATGATTGAAAATGAAGTATTTAAGGTTATTATCTAATCAATTATGTGTTTGCATCATTTTTATCGTATATATATATGAATTAATACCCATGGACGGAAAATTCACAAAAACGTGAAAAACGGCAAAATATTCCCTAATTCGATGATATTTTGTTTAAATCACATGAAGGAAAAGGAGATGATAAACGTTAAAATATTGCTAAATTCGATGATTTTTCGTACGAAGCAAAATGCAAGAAAGCTTGCTTAAAATGCAATATTATGCGAAATTCTGAGATTTGAAGGCCAAATCACATATTGTGATACTACATGAAATAGTATCGAAATATTGGTAAAAATGAATATATTTACGTAATATCAAACTACATGAAAAACGTGAAAAAAGTCACTATATAACCATATTTGAGGATTTTAACTTCAAATCATAGAGCGAGGTTTCGTATTATTTAGTTCCAAGAAAAGACATATGACAATGTTGTTTCCAATACAAATGATAAAAAACAATGTGTTTTCATTAGAATTAACTATAATGTTCTTGATTTTCCGTTTATATTAACGAGGGAAGATGTACACGTAAAACCGCTCTAATCCGGCTGAAACGTCGATATATGCAATAAAAACCGAACTTCTCCCCTTTTCAACATCTTACTCAGTATTTTAACGAGAAACAAATAGTTGATTGAAAATGAAGTATTTAAGGTTATTATTTAATCAATTATGTGTTTGCATCATTTTTATCGTATATATATATGAATTAATACCCATGGACTGAAAATTCAAAAAACGTGGAAAAACGGCAAAATATTGCCTAATTCGATGATATTTTGTTTAAATTGCATGAAGGAAAAGGGGGTGATAAACGTCAAAATATTGCTAAATTCGATGATTTTTCGTACGAAGCAAAATGCAAGAAAGCTTGCTTAAAATGCAATATTATGCGAAATTCTGAGATTTGAAGGCCAAATCACATATCGTGATACTACATGAAATAGTATCGAAATATTGGTAAAAATGAATATATTTACGTAATATCAAACTACATGAAAAACGTGAAAAAAGTCACTATATAACCATATTTGAGGATTTTAACTTCAAATCATAGAGCGAGGTTTCGTATTATTTAGATCCAAGAAAAGACATATGACAATGTTGTTTCCAATACAAATGATAAAAAACAATGTGTTTTCATTAGAATTAACTATAATGTTCTTGATTTTCCGTTTATATTAACGAGGGA
This sequence comes from Procambarus clarkii, assembly GCF_040958095.1. Classification (NCBI taxonomy): domain Eukaryota; kingdom Metazoa; phylum Arthropoda; class Malacostraca; order Decapoda; family Cambaridae; genus Procambarus; species Procambarus clarkii. The sequence continues at coordinate 76,320 of NC_091156.1, forward strand.
AGATGTACACTTAAAACCGCTCTAATCCGGCTGAAACGTCGATATATGCAATAAAAACAGAACTTCTCCCCTTTTCAATATCTTACTCAGTATTTTAACGAGAAACAAATAGTTAATTGAAAATGAAGTATTTAAGGTTATTATCTAATCAATTATGTGTTTGCATCATTTTTATCGTATATATAATGAATTAATACCCATAGACTGAAAATTCACAAAAACGTGGAAAAACGGCAAAATATTGCCTAATTCGATGATATTTTGTTAATATCAAAGAAAGGAAAAGGGGATGATAAACGTCAAAATATTGCTAAATTCGATGATTTTTCGTACGAAACAAAATGCAAGGAAACTTGCTTAAAATGCAATATTATGCGAAATTCTGAGATTTGAAGGCCAAATCACATATCGTGATACTACATGAAATAGTATCGGAATATTGGTAAAAATGAATATATTTGCGTAATATCAAACTACATGATTAACGTGAAAAAGTTACTATTTTACCATATTTGATGATTTTACCTTCAAATCATAGAGCGAGGTTTCGTATTATTTAGATCCAAGAAAAGACATATGACAATGTTGTTTCCAATACAAATGATAAAAAACAATGTGTTTTCATTCGAAATAACTAAAATGTTCTTGATTTTCCGTTTATATTAACGAGGGAAGATGTACACGTAAAACCGCTCTAATCCGGCTGAAACGTCGATATATGCAATAAAAACCGAACTTCTCCCCTTTTCAATATCTTACTCAGTATTTTAACAAGAAACAAATAGATGATTGAAAAAGATGTATTTAACCACTGCACTGCGCAAAGCGCCTTTAGGCGCTCAGAGAGTTGTGCTTTTTGTTTTTTAATTTGGCTATATTTTAATGTTTTTTAATGTTTTCATTACTATTTGTGTTTTGAAATGGAAATATTTGACTTTGGAAACATTTTGACATTAAATTTACCTGAACATTTGTAAAAATAACAAAAATATGTCCTTGTCAATTGCACCAAGACGTTTTTGCCGAAAATAGGTGAGCAGTGCAAGGGTTAAGGTTATTATCTAATCAATTATGTGTTTGCATCATTTTTATCGTATATATATGAATTAAAATAAATGGACTGAAAATTCACAAAAACGTGGAAAACGGTAAATATTGCCTAATTCGATGATATTTTGTTTAAATCACATGAAGGAAAAGGAGATGATAAACGTCAAAATATTGCTATATTCGATGATTTTTCGTACGAAACAAAATGCAAGAAAACTTGCTTAAAATGCAATATTATGCGAAATTCTGAGATTTGAAGGCCAAATCACATATCGTGATACTACATGAAATAGTATCGAAATATTGGTAAAAATGAATATATTTACGTAATATCAAACTACATGAAAAACGTGAAAAAAGTCACTATATAACCATATTTGAGGATTTTAACTTCAAATCATAGAGCGAGGTTTAGTATTATTTAGATCCAAGAAAAGACATATGACAATGTTGTTTCCAATACAAATGATAAAAAACAATGTGTTTTCATTAGAATTAACTATAATGTGTTTGATTTTCCGTTTATATTAACGAGGGAAGATGTACACGTAAAACCGCTCTAATCCGGCTGAAACGTCGATATATGCAATAAAAACCGAACTTCTCCCCTTTTCAATATCTTACTCAGTATTTTAACAAGAAACAAATAGATGATTGAAAATGAAGTATTTAAGGTTATTATCTAATCAATTATGTGTTTGCATCATTTTTATCGTATATATATGAATTAAAATAAATGGACTGAAAATTCACAAAAACGTGGAAAACGGTAAATATTGCCTAATTCGATGATATTTTGTTTAAATCACATGAAGGAAAAGGAGATGATAAACGTCAAAATATTGCTATATTCGATGATTTTTCGTACGAAACAAAATGCAAGAAAACTTGCTTAAAATGCATTATTATGCGAAATTCTGAGATTTGAAGGCCAAATCACATATCGTGATACTACATGAAATAGTATCGAAATATTGGTAAAAATGAATATATTTACGTAATATCAAACTACATGAAAAACGTGAAAAAAGTCACTATATAACCATATTTGAGGATTTTAACTTCAAATCATAGAGCGAGGTTTAGTATTATTTAGATCCAAGAAAAGACATATGACAATGTTGTTTCCAATACAAATGATAAAAAACAATGTGTTTTCATTAGAATTAACTATAATGTGTTTGATTTTCCGTTTATATTAACGAGGGAAGATGTACACGTAAAACCGCTCTAATCCGGCTGAAACGTCGATATATGCAATAAAAACCGAACTTCTCCCCTTTTCAATATCTTACTCAGTATTTTAACAAGAAACAAATAGATGATTGAAAATGAAGTATTTAAGGTTATTATCTAATCAATTATGTGTTTGCATCATTTTTATCGTATATATATGAATTAAAACCAATGGACTGAAAATTCACAAAAACGTGGAAAACTGTAAATATTGCCTAATTCGATGATATTTTGTTTAAATCACATGAAGGAAAAGGAGATGATAAACGTCAAAATATTGCTATATTCGATGATTTTTCGTACGAAACAAAATGCAAGAAAGCTTGCTTAAAATGCAATATTATGCGAAATTCTGAGATTTGAAGGCCAAATCACATATCGTGATACTACATGAAATAGTTTCGAAATATTGGTAAAAATGAATATATTTACGTAATATCAAACTACATGAAAAACGTGAAAAAAGTCACTATATAACCATATTTGAGGATTTTAACTTCAAATCATAGAGCGAGGTTTCGTATTATTTAGTTCCAAGAAAAGACATATGACAATGTTGTTTCCAATACAAATGATAAAAAACAATGTGTTTTCATTAGAATTAACTATAATGTTCTTGATTTTCCGTTTATATTAACGAGGGAAGATGTACACGTAAAACCGCTCTAATCCGGCTGAAACGTCGATATATGCAATAAAAACCGAACTTCTCCCCTTTTCAACATCTTACTCAGTATTTTAACGAGAAACAAATAGTTGATTGAAAATGAAGTATTTAAGGTTATTATTTAATCAATTATGTGTTTGCATCATTTTTATCGTATATATATATGAATTAATACCCATGGACTGAAAATTCAAAAAACGTGGAAAAACGGCAAAATATTGCCTAATTCGATGATATTTTGTTTAAATCGCATGAAGGAAAAGGGGATGATAAACGTCAAAATATTGCTAAATTCGATGATTTTTCGTACGAAACAAAATGCAAGAAAGCTTGCTTAAAATGCAATATTATGCGAAATTCTGAGATTTGAAGGCCAAATCACATATCGTGATACTACATGAAATAGTATCGAAATATTGGTAAAAATGAATATATTTACGTAATATCAAACTACATGAAAAACGTGAAAAAAGTCACTATATAACCATATTTGAGGATTTTAACTTCAAATCATAGAGCGAGGTTTAGTATTATTTAGATCCAAGAAAAGACATATGACAATGTTGTTTCCAATACAAATGATAAAAAACAATGTGTTTTCATTAGAATTAACTATAATGTTCTTGATTTTCCGTTTATATTAACGAGGGAAGATGTACACGTAAAACCGCTCTAATCCGGCTGAAACGTCGATATATGCAATAAAAACCGAACTTCTCCCCTTTTCAATATCTTACTCAGTATTTTAATAAGAAACAAATAGATGATTGAAAATGAAGTATTTAAGGTTATTATCTAATCAATTATGTGTTTGCATCATTTTTATCGTATATATATGAATTAAAACCAATGGACTGAAAATTCACATAAACGTGGAAAACTGTAAATATTGCCTAATTCGATGATATTTTGTTTAAATCACATGAAGGAAAAGGAGATGATAAACGTCAAAATATTGCTATATTCGATGATTTTTCGTACGAAACAAAATGCAAGAAAGTTTGCTTAAAATGCAATATTATGCGAAATTCTGAGATTTGAAGGCCAAATCACATATCGTGATACTACATGAAATAGTTTCGAAATATTGGTAAAAATGAATATATTTACGTAATATCAAAGTACATGAAAAACGTGAAAAAAGTCACTATATAACCATATTTGAGGATTTTAACTTCAAATCATAGAGCGAGGTTTCGTATTATTTAGTTCCAAGAAAAGACATATGACAATGTTGTTTCCAATACAAATGATAAAAAACAATGTGTTTTCATTAGAATTAACTATAATGTTCTTGATTTTCCGTTTATATTAACGAGGGAAGATGTACACGTAAAACCGCTCTAATCCGGCTGAAACGTCGATATATGCAATAAAAACCGAACTTCTCCCCTTTTCAACATCTTACTCAGTATTTTAACGAGAAACAAATAGTTGATTGAAAATGAAGTATTTAAGGTTATTATTTAATCAATTATGTGTTTGCATCATTTTTATCGTATATATATATGAATTAATACCCATGGACTGAAAATTCCAAAAACGTGGAAAAACGGCAAAATATTGCCTAATTCGATGATATTTTGTTTAAATCGCATGAAGGAAAAGGGGATGATAAACGTCAAAATATTGCTAAATTCGATGATTTTTCGTACGAAACAAAATGCAAGAAAACTTGCTTAAAATGCAATATTACGCGAATTTCTGATATTTGAAGGGCAAATCACATATCGTGATTCTACATGAAATAGTATCGGAATATTGGTAAAAATTAATATATTTGCGTAATATCAAACTACATGATTAACGTGAAAAAGTTACTATTTTACCATATTTGAGGATTTTACCTTCAAATCATAGAGCGAGGTTTCGTATTATTTAGTTCCAAGAAAAGACATATGACAATGTTGTTTCCAATACAAATGATAAAAAACAATGTGTTTTCATTAGAATTAACTATAATGTTCTTGATTTTCCGTTTATATTAACGAGGGAAGATGTACACGTAAAACCGCTCTAATCCGGCTGAAACGTCGATATATGCAATAAAAACCGAACTTCTCCCCTTTTTAACATCTTACTCAGTATTTTAACGAGAAACAAATAGTTGATTGAAAATGAAGTATTTAAGGTTATTATCTAATCAATTATGTGTTTGCATCATTTTTATCGTATATATATATGAATTAATACCCATGGACGGAAAATTCACAAAAACGTGGAAAACGGCAAAATATTCCCTAATTCGATGATATTTTGTTTAAATCACATGAAGGAAAAGGAGATTATAAACGTTAAAATATTGCTAAATTCGATGATTTTTCGTACGAAGCAAAATGCAAGAAAGCTTGCTTAAAATGCAATATTATGCGAAATTCTGAGATTTGAAGGCCAAATCACATATCGTGATACTACATGAAATAGTATCGAAATATTGGTAAAAATGAATATATTTACGTAATATCAAACTACATGAAAAACGTGAAAAAAGTCACTATATAACCATATTTGAGGATTTTAACTTCAAATCATAGAGCGAGGTTTCGTATTATTTAGATCCAAGAAAAGACATATGACAATGTTGTTTCCAATACAAATGATAAAAAACAATGTGTTATCATTAGAATTAACTATAATGTTCTTGATTTTCCGTTTATATTAACGAGGGAAGATGTACACTTAAAACCGCTCTAATCCGGCTGAAACGTCGATATATGCAATAAAAACAGAACTTTTCCCCTTTTCAATATCTTACTCAGTATTTTAACGAGAAACAAACAGATGATTGAAAATGAAGTATTTAAGGTTATTATCTAATCAATTATGTGTTTGCATCATATTTATCGTATATATATGAATTAAAACCCATGGACTGAAAATTCACAAAAACGTGGAAAACGGCAAAATATTGCCTAATTCGATGATATTTTGTTTAAATCACATGAAGGAAAAGGAGATGATGAACGTCAAAATATTGCTATATTCGATGATTTTTCGTACGAAACAAAATGCAAGAAAACTAGCTTAAAATGCAATATTATGCGAAATTCTGAGATTTGAAGGCCAAATCACATATCGTGATACTACATGAAATGTAGAAATGAGAAACAAATAGTTGATTGAAAATGAAGTATTTAAGGTTATTATCTAATCAATTATGTGTTTGCATCATTTTTATCGTATATATATATGAATTAATACCCATGGACGGAAAATTCACAAAAACGTGGAAAACGGCCAAATATTCCCTAATTCGATGATATTTTGTTTAAATCACATGAAGGAAAAGGAGATTATAAACGTTAAAATATTGCTAAATTCGATGATTTTTCGTACGAAGCAAAATGCAAGAAAGCTTCCTTAAAATGCAATATTATGCGAAATTCTGAGATTTGAAGGCCAAATCACATATCGTGATACTACATGAAATAGTATCGAAATATTGGTAAAAATGAATATATTTACGTAATATCAAACTACATGAAAAACGTGAATAAGTCACTATATAACCATATTTGAGGATTTTAACTTCAAATCATAGAGCGAGGTTTCGTATTATTTAGATCCAAGAAAAGACATATGACAATGTTGTTTCCAATACAAATGATAAAAAACAATGTGTTTTCATTCGAAATAACTAAAATGTTCTTGATTTTCCGTTTATATTAACGAGGGAAGATGTACACGTAAAACCGCTCTAATCCGGCTGAAACGTCGATATATGCAATAAAAACCGAACTTCTCCCCTTTTCAATATCTTACTCAGTATTTTAACAATAAACAAATAGATGATTGAAAATGATGTATTTAAGGTTATTATCTAATCAATTATGTGTTTGCATCATTTTTATCGTATATATATGAATTAAAATAAATGGACTGAAAATTCACAAAAACGTGGAAAACGGTAAATATTGCCTAATTCGATGATATTTTGTTTAAATCACATGAAGGAAAAGGAGATGATAAACGTCAAAATATTGCTATATTCGATGATTTTTCGTACGAAACAAAATGCAAGATAACTTGCTTAAAATGCAATATAATGCGAAATTCTGAGATTTGAAGGCCAAATCACATATCGTGATACTACATGAAATAGTATCGAAATATTGGTAAAAATGAATATATTTACGTAATATCAAACTACATGAAAAACGTGAAAAAAGTCACTATATAACCATATTTGAGGATTTTAACTTCAAATCATAAAGCGAGGTTTCGTATTATTTAGTTCCAAGAAAAGACATATGTCAATGTTGTTTCCAATACAAATGATAAAAAACAATGTGTTTTCATTAGAATTAACTGTAATGTTCTTGATTTTCCGTTTATATTAACGAGGGAAGATGTACACGTAAAACCGCTCTAATCCGGCTGAAACGTCGATATATGCAACAAAAACCGAACTTCTACCCTTTTCAATATCTTACTCAGTATTTTAACGAGAAACAAATAGATGATTGAAAATGAAGTATTTAAGGTTATTATCTAATCAATTATGTGTTTGCATCATTTTTATCGTATATATATATGAATTAATACCCATGGACGGAAAATTCACAAAAACGTGGAAAACGACAAAATATTCCCTAATTCGATGATATTTTGTTTAAATCACATGAAGGAAAGGGAGATGATAAACGTTAAAATATTGCTAAATTCGATGATTTTTCGTACGAAGCAAAATTCAAGAAAGCTTGCTTAAAATGCAATATTATGCGAAATTCTTATATTTGAAGGCCAAATCACATATCGTGATACTACATGAAATAGTATCGAAATATTGGTAAAAATGAATATATTTACGTAATATCAAACTACATGAAAAACGTGAAAAAAGTCACTATATAACCATATATGAGGATTTTAACTTCAAATCATAGAGCGAGGTTTCGTATTATTTGGATCCAAGAAAAGACATATGAGAATGTTGTTTCCAATACAAATGATAAAAAACAATGTGTTTTCATTAGAATTACCTATAATGTTCTTGATTTTCCGTTTATATTAACGATGGAAGATGTACACGTAAAACCGCTCTAATCCGGCTGAAACGTCGATATATGCAATAAAAACCGAACTTCTCCCCTTTTCAATATCTTACTCAGTATTTTAACGAGAAACAAATAGATGATTGAAAATGAAGTATTTAAGGTTATTATCTAATCAATTATGTGTTTGCATCATTTTTATCGTATATATATATGAATTAATACCCATGGACGGAAAATTCACAAACACGTGAAAAACGGCAAAATATTCCCTAATTCGATGATATTTTGTTTAAATCACATGAAGGAAAAGGAGATGATAAACGTTAAAATATTGCTAAATTCGATGATTTTTCGTACGAAGCAAAATGCAAGAAAGCTTGCTTAAAATGCAATATTATGCGAAATTCTGAGATTTGAAGGCCAAATCACATATCGTGATACTACATGAAATAGTATCGAAATATTGGTAAAAATGAATATATTTACGTAATATCAAACTACATGAAAAACGTGAAAAAAGTCACTATATAACCATATTTGAGGATTTTAACTTCAAATCATAGAGCGAGGTTTCGTATTATTTAGTTCCAAGAAAAGACATATGACAATGTTGTTTCCAATACAAATGATAAAAAACAATGTGTTTTCATTAGAATTAACTATAATGTTCTTGATTTTCCGTTTATATTAACGAGGGAAGATGTACACGTAAAACCGCTCTAATCCGGCTGAAACGTCGATATATGCAATAAAAACCGAACTTCTCCCCTTTTCAACATCTTACTCAGTATTTTAACGAGAAACAAATAGTTGATTGAAAATGAAGTATTTAAGGTTATTATTTAATCAATTATGTGTTTGCATCATTTTTATCGTATATATATATGAATTAATACCCATGGACTGAAAATTCAAAAAACGTGGAAAAACGGCAAAATATTGCCTAATTCGATGATATTTTGTTTAAATCGCATGAAGGAAAAGGGGATGATAAACGTCAAAATATTGCTAAATTCGATGATTTTTCGTACGAAGCAAAATGCAAGAAAGCTTGCTTAAAATGCAATATTATGCGAAATTCTGAGATTTGAAGGCCAAATCACATATCGTGATACTACATGAAATAGTATCGAAATATTGGTAAAAATGAATATATTTACGTAATATCAAACTACATGAAAAACGTGAAAAAAGTCACTATATAACCATATTTGAGGATTTTAACTTCAAATCATAGAGCGAGGTTTCGTATTATTTAGATCCAAGAAAAGACATATGACAATGTTGTTTCCAATACAAATGATAAAAAACAATGTGTTTTCATTAGAATTAACTATAATGTTCTTGATTTTCCGTTTATATTAACGAGGGAAGATGTACACTTAAAACCGCTCTAATCCGGCTGAAACGTCGATATATACAATAAAAACAGAACTTCTCCCCTTTTCAATATCTTACTCAGTATTTTAACGAGAAACAAATAGTTAATTGAAAATGAAGTATTTAAGGTTATTATCTAATCAATTATGTGTTTGCATCATTTTTATCGTATATATAATGAATTAATACCCATAGACTGAAAATTCACAAAAACGTGGAAAAACGGCAAAATATTGCCTAATTCGATGATATTTTGTTAATATCAAAGAAAGGAAAAGGGGATGATAAACGTCAAAATATTGCTAAATTCGATGATTTTTCGTACGAAACAAAATGCAAGGAAACTTGCTTAAAATGCAATATTATGCGAAATTCTGAGATTTGAAGGCCAAATCACATATCGTGATACTACATGAAATAGTATCGGAATATTGGTAAAAATGAATATATTTGCGTAATATCAAACTACATGATTAACGTGAAAAAGTTACTATTTTACCATATTTGATGATTTTACCTTCAAATCATAGAGCGAGGTTTCGTATTATTTAGATCTAAGAAAAGACATATGACAATGTTGTTTCCAATACAAATGATAAAAAACAATGTGTTTTCATTCGAAATAACTAAAATGTTCTTGATTTTCCGTTTATATTAACGAGGGAAGATATACACGTAAAACCGCTCTAATCCGGCTGAAACGTCGATATATGCAATAAAAACCGAACTTCTCCCCTTTTCAATATCTTACTCAGTATTTTAACAAGAAACAAATAGATGATTGAAAATTATGTATTTAAGGTTATTATCTAATCAATTATGTGTTTGCATCATTTTTATCGTATATATATGAATTAAAATAAATGGACTGAAAATTCACAAAAACGTGGAAAACGGTAAATATTGCCTAATTCGATGATATTTTGTTTAAATCACATGAAGGAAAAGGAGATGATAAACGTCAAAATATTGCTATATTCGATGATTTTTCGTACGAAACAAAATGCAAGAAAACTTGCTTAAAATGCAATATTATGCGAAATTCTGAGATTTGAAGGCCAAATCACATATCGTGATACTACATGAAATAGTATCGAAATATTGGTAAAAATGAATATATTTACGTAATATCAAACTACATGAAAAACGTGAAAAAAGTCACTATATAACCATATTTGAGGATTTTAACTTCAAATCATAGAGCGAGGTTTAGTATTATTTAGATCCAAGAAAAGACATATGGCAATGTTGTTTCCAATACAAATGATAAAAAACAATGTGTTTTCATTAGAATTAACTATAATGTGTTTGATTTTCCGTTTATATTAACGAGGGAAGATGTACACGTAAAACCGCTCTAATCCGGCTGAAACGTCGATATATGCAATAAAAACCGAACTTCTCCCCTTTTCAATATCTTACTCAGTATTTTAACAAGAAACAAATAGATGATTGAAAATGAAGTATTTAAGGTTATTATCTAATCAATTATGTGTTTGCATCATTTTTATCGTATATATATGAATTAAAACCAATGGACTGAAAATTCACAAAAACGTGGAAAACTGTAAATATTGCCTAATTCGATGATATTTTGTTTAAATCACATGAAGGAAAAGGAGATGATAAACGTCAAAATATTGCTATATTCGATGATTTTTCGTACGAAACAAAATGCAAGAAAGCTTGCTTAAAATGCAATATTATGCGAAATTCTGAGATTTGAAGGCCAAATCACATATCGTGATACTACATGAAATAGTTTCGAAATATTGGTAAAAATGAATATATTTACGTAATATCAAACTACATGAAAAACGTGAAAAAAGTCACTATATAACCATATTTGAGGATTTTAACTTCAAATCATAGAGCGAGGTTTCGTATTATTTAGTTCCAAGAAAAGACATATGACAATGTTGTTTCCAAAACAAATGATAAAAAACAATGTGTTTTCATTAGAATTAACTATAATGTTCTTGATTTTCCGTTTATATTAACGAGGGAAGATGTACACGTAAAACCGCTCTAATCCGGCTGAAACGTCGATATATGCAATAAAAACCGAACTTCTCCCCTTTTCAACATCTTACTCAGTATTTTAACGAGAAACAAATAGTTGATTGAAAATGAAGTATTTAAGGTTATTATTTAATAAATTATCTGTTTGCATCATTTTTATCGTATATATATATGAATTAATACCCATGGACTGAAAATTCAAAAAACGTGGAAAAACGGCAAAATATTGCCTAATTCGATGATATTTTGTTTAAATCGCATGAAGGAAAAGGGGATGATAAACGTCAAAATATTGCTAAATTCGATGATTTTTCGTACGAAACAAAATGCAAGAAAACTTGCTTAAAATGCAATATTACGCGAATTTCTGATATTTGAAGGGCAAATCACATATCGTGATTCTACATGAAATAGTATCGGAATATTGGTAAAAATTAATATATTTGCGTAATATCAAACTACATGATTAACGTGAAAAAGTTACTATTTTACCATATTTGAGGATTTTACCTTCAAATCATAGAGCGAGGTTTCGTATTATTTAGTTCCAAGAAAAGACATATGACAATGTTGTTTCCAATACAAATGATAAAAAACAATGTGTTTTCATTAGAATTAACTATAATGTTCTTGATTTTCCGTTTATATTAACGAGGGAAGATGTACACGTAAAACCGCTCTAATCCGGCTGAAACGTCGATATATGCAATAAAAACCGAACTTCTCCCCTTTTTAACATCTTACTCAGTATTTTAACGAGAAACAAATAGTTGATTGAAAATGAAGTATTTAAGGTTATTATCTAATCAATTATGTGTTTGCATCATTTTTATCGTATATATATATGAATTAATACCCATGGACGGAAAATTCACAAAAACGTGGAAAACGGCAAAATATTCCCTAATTCGATGATATTTTGTTTAAATCACATGAAGGAAAAGGAGATTATAAACGTTAAAATATTGCTAAATTCGATGATTTTTCGTACGAAGCAAAATGCAAGAAAGCTTGCTTAAAATGCAATATTATGCGAAATTCTGAGATTTGAAGGCCAAATCACATATCGTGATACTACATGAAATAGTATCGAAATATTGGTAAAAATGAATATATTTACGTAATATCAAACTACATGAAAAACGTGAAAAAAGTCACTATATAACCATATTTGAGGATTTTAACTTCAAATCATAGAGCGAGGTTTCGTATTATTTAGATCCAAGAAAAGACATATGACAATGTTGTTTCCAATACAAATGATAAAAAACAATGTGTTATCATTAGAATTAACTATAATGTTCTTGATTTTCCGTTTATATTAACGAGGGAAGATGTACACTTAAAACCGCTCTAATCCGGCTGAAACGTCGATATATGCAATAAAAACAGAACTTCTCCCCTTTTCAATATCTTACTCAGTATTTTAACGAGAAACAAACAGATGATTGAAAATGAAGTATTTAAGGTTATTATCTAATCAATTATGTGTTTGCATCATATTTATCGTATATATATGAATTAAAACCCATGGACTGAAAATTCACAAAAACGTGGAAAACGGCAAAATATTGCCTAATTCGATGATATTTTGTTTAAATCACATGAAGGAAAAGGAGATGATGAACGTCAAAATATTGCTATATTCGATGATTTTTCGTACGAAACAAAATGCAAGAAAACTTGCTTAAAATGCAATATTATGCGAAATTCTGAGATTTGAAGGCCAAATCACATATCGTGATACTACATGAAATAGTATCGAAATATTGGTAAAAATGAATATATTTACGTAATATCAAACTACATGAAAAACGTGAAAAAAGTCACTATATAACCATATTTGAGGATTTTAACTTCAAATCATAGAGCGAGGTTTAGTATTATTTAGATCCAAGAAAAGACATATGACAATGTTGTTTCCAATACAAATGATAAAAAACAATGTGTTTTCATTAGAATTAACTATAATGTGTTTGATTTTCCGTTTATATTAACGAGGGAAGATGTACACGTAAAACCGCTCTAATCCGGCTGAAACGTCGATATATGCAATAAAAACCGAACTTCTCCCCTTTTCAATATCTTACTCAGTATTTTAACAAGAAACAAATAGATGATTGAAAATGAAGTATTTAAGGTTATTATCTAATCAATTATGTGTTTGCATCATTTTTATCGTATAGATATGAATTAAAACCAATGGACTGAAAATTCACAAAAACGTGGAAAACTGTAAATATTGCCTAATTCGATGATATTTTGTTTAAATCACATGAAGGAAAAGGAGATGATAAACGTCAAAATATTGCTATATTCGATGATTTTTCGTACGAAACAAAATGCAAGAAAGCTTGCTTAAAATGCAATATTATGCGAAATTCTGAGATTTGAAGGCCAAATCACATATCGTGATACTACATGAAATAGTTTCGAAATATTGGTAAAAATGAATATATTTACGTAATATCAAACTACATGAAAAACGTGAAAAAAGTCACTATATAACCATATTTGAGGATTTTAACTTCAAATCATAGAGCGAGGTTTCGTATTATTTAGTTCCAAGAAAAGACATATGACAATGTTGTTTCCAATACAAATGATAAAAAACAATGTGTTTTCATTAGAATTAACTATAATGTTCTTGATTTTCCGTTTATATTAACGAGGGAAGATGTACACGTAAAACCGCTCTAATCCGGCTGAAACGTCGATATATGCAATAAAAACCGAACTTCTCCCCTTTTAAACATCTTACTCAGTATTTTAACGAGAAACAAATAGTTGATTGAAAATGAAGTATTTAAGGTTATTATTTAATCAATTATCTGTTTGCATCATTTTTATCGTATATATATATGAATTAATACCCATGGACTGAAAATTCAAAAAACGTGGAAAAACGGCAAAATATTGCCTAATTCGATGATATTTTGTTTAAATCGCATGAAGGAAAAGGGGATGATAAACGTCAAAATATTGCTAAATTCGATGATTTTTCGTACGAAACAAAATGCAAGAAAACTTGCTTAAAATGCAATATTACGCGAATTTCTGATATTTGAAGGGCAAATCACATATCGTGATTCTACATGAAATAGTATCGGAATATTGGTAAAAATTAATATATTTGCGTAATATCAAACTACATGATTAACGTGAAAAAGTTACTATTTTACCATATTTGAGGATTTTACCTTCAAATCATAGAGCGAGGTTTCGTATTATTTAGTTCCAAGAAAAGACATATGACAATGTTGTTTCCAATACAAATGATAAAAAACAATGTGTTTTCATTAGAATTAACTATAATGTTCTAGATTTTCCGTTTATATTAACGAGGGAAGATGTACACGTAAAACCGCTCTAATCCGGCTGAAACGTCGATATATGCAATAAAAACCGAACTTCTCCCCTTTTTAACATCTTACTCAGTATTTTAACGAGAAACAAATAGTTGATTGAAAATGAAGTATTTAAGGTTATTGTCTAATCAATTATGTGTTTGCATCATTTTTATCGTATATATATATGAATTAATACCCATGGACGGAAAATTCACAAAAACGTGGAAAACGGCAAAATATTCCCTAATTCGATGATATTTTGTTTAAATCACATGAAGGAAAAGGAGATGTAAACGTTAAAATATTGCTAAATTCGATGATTTTTCGTACGAAGCAAAATGCAAGAAAGCTTGCTTAAAATGCAATATTATGCGAAATTCTGAGATTTGAAGGCCAAATCACATATCGTGATACTACATGAAATAGTATCGAAATATTGGTAAAAATGAATATATTTACGTAATATCAAACTACATGAAAAACGTGAAAAAAGTCACTATATAACCATATTTGAGGATTTTAACTTCAAATCATAGAGCGAGGTTTCGTATTATTTAGATCCAAGAAAAGACATATGACAATGTTGTTTCCAATACAAATGATAAAAAACAATGTGTTTTCATTAGAATTAACTATAATGTTCTTGATTTTCCGTTTATATTAACGAGGGAAGATGTACACTTAAAACCGCTCTAATCCGGCTGAAACGTCGATATATGCAATAAAAACAGAACTTCTCCCCTTTTCAATATCTTACTCAGTATTTTAACGAGAAACAAACAGATGATTGAAAATGAAGTATTTAAGGTTATTATCTAATCAATTATGTGTTTGCATCATATTTATCGTATATATATGAATTAAAACCCATGGACTGAAAATTCACAAAAACGTGGAAAACGGCAAAATATTGCCTAATTCGATGATATTTTGTTTAAATCACATGAAGGAAAAGGAGATGATGAACGTCAAAATATTGCTATATTCGATGATTTTTCGTACGAAACAAAATGCAAGAAAACTAGCTTAAAATGCAATATTATGCGAAATTCTGAGATTTGAAGGCCAAATCACATATCGTGATACTACATGAAATAGTATCGAAATATTGGTAGAAATGAATATATTTACGTAATATCAAACTACATGAAAAACGTGAAAAAAGTCACTATATAACCATATTTGAGGATTTTAACTTCAAATCATAGAGCGAGGTTTAGTATTATTTAGATCCAAGAAAAGACATATGACAATGTTGTTTCCAATACAAATGATAAAAAACAATGTGTTTTCATTAGAATTAACTATAATGTTCGTGATTTTCCGTTTATATTAACGATGGAAGATGTACACGTAAAACCGCTCTAATCCGGCTGAAACGTCTATATATGCAATAAAAACCGAACTTCTCCCCTTTTCAATATCTTACTCAGTATTTTAACGAGAAACAAATAGATGATTGAAAATGAAGTATTTAAGGTTATTATCTAATCAATTATGTGTTTGCATCATTTTTATCGTATATATATATGAATTAATACCCATGGACTGAAAATTCACAAAAACGTGGAAAACGGCAAAATATTCCCTAATTCGATGATATTTTGTTTAAATCACATGAAGGAAAAGGAGATGATAAACGTTAAAATATTGCTAAATTCGATGATTTTTCGTACGAAGCAAAATGCAAGAAAGCTTGCTAAAAATGCAATATTATGCGAAATTCTGAGATTTGAAGGCCAAATCACATATCGTGATACTACATGAAATAGTATCGAAATATTGGTAAAAATGAATATATTTACGTAATATCAAACTACATGAAAAACGTGAAAAAAGTCACTATATAACCATATTTGAGGATTTTAACTTCAAATCATAGAGCGAGGTTTCGTATTATTTAGTTCCAAGAAAAGACATATGACAATGTTGTTTCCAATACAAATGATAAAAAACAATGTGTTTTCATTAGAATTAACTATAATGTTCTTGATTTTCCGTTTATATTAACGAGGGAAGATGTACACGTAAAACCGCTCTAATCCGGCTCAAATGTCGATATATGCAATAAAAACCGAACTTCTCCCCTTTTCAACATCTTACTCAGTATTTTAACGAGAAACAAATAGTTGATTGAAAATGAAGTATTTAAGGTTATTATTTAATCAATTATGTGTTTGCATCATTTTTATCGTATATATATATGAATTAATACCCATGGACTGAAAATTCAAAAAACGTGGAAAAACGGCAAAATATTGCCTAATTCGATGATATTTTGTTTAAATCGCATGAAGGAAAAGGGGATGATAAACGTCAAAATATTGCTAAATTCGATGATTTTTCGTACGAAACAAAATGCAAGAAAACTTGTTTTAAATGCAATATTACGCGAATTTCTGATATTTGTAGGGCAAATCACATATCGTGATTCTACATGAAATAGTATCGGAATATTGGTAAAAATGAATATATTTGCGTAATATCAAACTACATGATTAACGTGAAAAAGTTACTATTTTACCATATTTGATGATTTTACCTTCAAATCATAGAGCGAGGTTTCGTATTATTTAGATCCAAGAAAAGACATATGTCAATGTTGTTTCCAATACAAATGATAAAAAACAATGTGTTTTCATTAGAATTAACTATAATGTTCTTGATTTTCCGTTTATATTAACGAGGGAAGATGTACACGTAAAACCGCTCTAATCCGGCTGAAACGTCGATATATGCAATAAAAACCGAACTTCTCCCCTTTTCAACATCTTACTCAGTATTTTAACGAGAAACAAATAGTTGATTGAAAATGAAGTATTTAAGGTTATTATCTAATCAATTATGTGTTTGCATCATTTTTATCGTATATATATATGAATTAATACCCATGGACGGAAAATTCACAAAAACGTGGAAAACGGCCAAATATTCCCTAATTCGATGATATTTTGTTTAAATCACATGAAGGAAAAGGAGATTATAAACGTTAAAATAATGCTAAATTCGATGATTTTTCGTACGAAGCAAAATGCAAGAAAGCTTGCTTAAAATGCAATATTATGCGAAATTCTGAGATTTGAAGGCCAAATCACATATCGTGATACTACATGAAATAGTATCGAAATATTGGTAAAAATGAATATATTTACGTAATATCAAACTACATGAAAAACGTGAAAAAAGTCACTATATAACCATATTTGAGGATTTTAACTTCAAATCATAGAGCGAGGTTTCGTATTATTTAGATCCAAGAAAAGACATATGACAATGTTGTTTCCAATACAAATGATAAAAAACAATGTGTTTTCATTAGAATTAACTATAATGTTCTTGATTTTCCGTTTATATTAACGAGGGAAGATGTACACTTAAAACCGCTTTAATCCGGCTGAAACGTCGATATATGCAATAAAAACAGAACTTCTCCCCTTTTCAACATCTTACTCAGTATTTTAACGAGAAACAAATAGTTAATTGAAAATGAAGTATTTAAGGTTATTATCTAATCAATTATGTGTTTGCATCATTTTTATCGTATATATAATGAATTAATACCCATAGACTGAACATTCACAAAAACGTGGAAAAACGGCAAAATATTGCCTAATTCGATGATATTTTGTTTAAATCAAAGAAAGGAAAAGGGGATGATAAACGTCAAAATATTGCTAAATTCGATGATTTTTCGTACGAAACAAAATGCAAGGAAACTTGCTTAAAATGCAATATTATGCGAAATTCTGAGATTTGAAGGCCAAATCACATATCGTGATACTACATGAAATAGTATCGAAATATTGGTAAAAATGAATATATTAACGTAATATCAAACTACATGAAAAACGTGAAAAAAGTCACTATATAACCATATTTGAGGATTTTAACTTCAAATCATAGAGCGAGGTTTCGTATTATTTAGTTCCAAGAAAAGACATATGACAATGTTGTTTCCAATACAAATGATAAAAAACAATGTGTTTTCATTAGAATTAACTATAATGTTCTTGATTTTCCGTTTATATTAACGATGGAAGATGTACACGTAAAAACGCTCTAATCCGGCTGAAACGTCGATATATGCAATAAAAACCGAACTTCTCCCCTTTATAATATCTTACTCAGTATTTTAACGAGAAACAAATAGATGATTGAAAATGAAGTCTTTAGGGTTATTATCTAATCAATTATGTGTTTGCATCATTTTTATCGTATATATATATGAATTAATACCCATGGACGGAAAATTCACAAAAACGTGGAAAACGGCAAAATATTGCGTAATTCGATGATATTTTGTTTAAATCACATGAAGGAAAAGGAGATGATAAACGTTAAAATATTGCTAAATTCGATGATTTTTCGTACGAAACAAAATGCAAGAAAACTTGCTTAAAATGCAATATTATGCGAAATTCTGAGATTTGAAGGCCAAATCACATATCGTGATACTACATGAAATAGTATCGAAATATTGGTAAAAATGAATATATTTACGTAATATCAAACTACATGAAAAACGTGAAAAAAGTCACTATATAACCATATTTGAGGATTTTAACTTCAAATCATAGAGCGAGGTTTCGTATTACTTAGTTCCAAGAAAAGACATATGACAATGTTGTTTCCAATACAAATGATAAAAAACAATGTGTTTTCATTACAATTAACTATAATGTTCTTGATTTTCCGTTTATATTAACGAGGGAAGCTGTACACGTAAAACCGCTCTAATCCGGTTGAAACGTCGATATATGCAATAAAAACCGAACTTCTCCCCTTTTCAATATATTACTCAGTATTTTAACGAGAAACAAATAGATGATTGAAAATGAAGTATTTAAGGTTATTATCTAATCAATTATGTGTTTGCATCATTTTTATCGTATATATATGAATTAAAACCCATGGACTGAAAATTCACAAAAACGTGGAAAACGGCAAAATATTGCCTAATTCTATGATATTTTGTTTAAATCACTTGAAGGAAATGGAGATGATAAACGTCAAAATATTGCTATATTCGATGATTTTTCGTACGAAACAAAATGCAAGAAAACTTGCTTAAAATGCAATATTATGCGAAATTCTGAGATTGGAAGGCCAAATCACATATCGTGATACTACATGAAATAGTATCGAAATATTGGTAAAAATGAATATATATACGTAATATCAAACTACATGAAAAACGTGAAAAAAGTCACTATATAAACATATTTGAGGATTTTAACTTCAAATCATAGAGCGAGGTTTCGTATTATTTAGATCCAAGAAAAGATATATGACAATGTTGTTTCCAATACAAATGATAAAAAACAATGTGTTTTCATTAGAATTAACTATAATGTTCTTGATTTTCCGTTTATATTAACGATGGAAGATGTACACGTTAAACCGCTCTAATCCGGCTGAAACGTCGATATATGCAATAAAAACCGTACTTCTCCCCTTTTCAACATCTTACTCAGTATTTTAACGAGAAACAAATAGTTGATTGAAAATGAAGTATTTAAGGTTATTATCTAATCAATTATGTGTTTGCATCATTTTTATCGTATATATATATGAATTAATACCCATGGACGGAAAATTCACAAAAACGTGGAAAACGGCAAAATATTCCCTAATTCGATGATATTTTGTTTAAATCACATGAAGGAAAAGGAGATGATAAACGTCAAAATATTGCTAAATTCGATGATTTTTCTTACGAAGCAAAATGCAAGAAAACTTGCTTAAAATGCAATATTATGCGAAATTCTGAGATTTGAAGGCCAAATCACATATCGTGATACTACATGAAATAGTATCGAAATACTGGTAAAAATGAATATATTTACGTAATATCAAACTACATGAAAAACGTGAAAAAAGTCACTATATAACCATATTTGAGGATTTTAACTTCAAATCATAGAGCGAGGTTTCGTATTATTTAGATCTAAGAAAAGACATATGACAATGTTGTTTCCAATACAAATGATAAAAAACAATGTGTTTTCATTAGAATTAACTATAATGTTCTTGATTTTCCGTTTATATTAACGATGGAAGATGTACACTTAAAACCGCTCTAATCCGGCTGAAACGTCGATATATGCAATAAAAACAGAACTTCTCCCCTTTTCAGTATCTTACTCAGTATTTTAACGAGAAACAAATAGTTAATTGAAAATGAAATATTTAAGGTTATTATCTAATCAATTATGTGTTTGCATCATTTTTATCGTATATATAATGAATTAATACCCATAGACTGAAAATTCACAAAAAACGTGGAAAAACGGCAAAATATTGCCTAATTCGATGATATTTTGTTTAAATCAAAGAAAGGAAATGGGGATGATAAACGTCAAAATATTGCTAAATTCGATGATTTTTCGTACGAAACAAAATGCAAGGAAACTTGCTTAAAATGCAATATTATGCGAAATTTTGAGATTTGAAGGCCAAATCACATATCGTGATACTACATGAAATAGTATCGGAATATTGGTAAAAGTGAATATATTTGCGTAATATCAAACTACATGATTAACGTGAAAAAGTTACTATTTTACCATATTTGAGGATTTTACCTTCAAATCATAGAGCGAGGTTTCGTATTATTTAGATCCAAGAAAAGACATATGACAATGTTGTTTCCAATACAAATGATAAAAAACAATGTGTTTTCATTCGAAATAACTAAAATGTTCTTGATTTTCCGTTTATATTAACGAGGGAAGATGTACACGTAAAACCGCTCTAATCCGGCTGAAACGTCGATATATGCAATAAAAACCGAACTTCTCCCCTTTTCAATATCTTACTCAGTATTTTAACAAGAAACAAATAGATGATTGAAAATGAAGTATTTAAGGTTATTATCTAATCAATTATGTGTTTGCATCATTTTTATCGTATATATATATGAATTAAAATAAATGGACTGAAAATTCACAAAAACGTGGAAAGCGGTAAATATTGCCTAATTCGATGATATTTTGTTTAAATCACATGAAGGAAAAGGAGATGATAAACGTCAAAATATTGCTATATTCGATGATTTTTCGTACGAAACAAAATGCAAGAAAACTTGCTTAAAATGCAATATTATGCAAAATTCTGAGATTTGAAGGCCAAATCGCATATCGTGACACTACATGAAATAGTATCGAAATATTATTAAAAATGAATATATTTACGTAATATCAAACTACATGAAAAACGTGAAAAAAGTCACTATATAACCATATTTGAGGATTTTAACTTCAAATCATAGAGCGAGGTTTCGTATTATTTAGTTCCAAGAAAAGACATATGTCAATGTTGTTTCCAATACAAATGATAAAAAACAATGTGTTTTCATTAGAATTAACTATAATGTTCTTGATTTTCCGTTTATATTAACGAGGGAAGATGTACACGTAAAACCGCTCTAATCCGGCTGAAACGTCGATATATGCAATGAAAACCGAACTTCTCCCCTTTTCAATATCTTACTCAGTATTTTAACGAGAAACAAATAGATGATTGAAAATGAAGTATTTAAGGTTATTATCTAATCAATTATGTGTTTGCATCATATTTATCGTATATATATGAATTAAAACCCATGGACTGAAAATTCACAAAAACGTAGAAAACGGCAAAATATTGCCTAATTCGATGATATTTTGTTTAAATCACATGAAGGAAAAGGAGATGATAAACGTCAAAATATTGCTATATTCGATGATTTTTCGTACGAAACAAAATGCAAGAAAACTAGCTTAAAATGCAATATTATGCGAAATTCTGAGATTTGAAGGCCAAATCACATATCGTGATACTACATGAAATAGTATCGAAATATTGGTAAAAATGAATATATTTACGTAATATCAAACTACATGAAAAACGTGAAAAAAGTCACTATATAACCATATTTGAGGATTTTAACTTCAAATCATAGAGCGAGGTTTCGTATTATTTGGATCCAAGAAAAGACATATGAGAATGTTGTTTCCAATACAAATGATAAAAAACAATGTGTTTTCATTAGAATTACCTATAATGTTCTTGATTTTCCGTTTATATTAACGATGGAAGATGTACACGTAAAACCGCTCTAATCCGGCTGAAACGTCGATATATGCAATAAAAACCGAACTTCTCCCCTTTTCAATATCTTACTCAGTATTTTAACGAGAAACAACTAGATGATTGAAAATGAAGTATTTAAGGTTATTATCTAATCAATTATGTGTTTGCATCATTTTTATCGTATATATATATGAATTAATACCCATGGACGGAAAATTCACAAAAACGTGGAAAACGGCAAAATATTCCCTAATTCGATGATATTTTGTTTAAATCACATGAAGGAAAGGGAGATGATAAACGTTAAAATATTGCTAAATTCGATGATTTTTCGTACGAAGCAAAATGCAAGAAAGCTTGCTTAAAATGCAATATTATGCGAAATTCTGAGATTTGAAGGCCAAATCACATATCGTGATACTACATGAAATAGTATCGAAATATTGGTAAAAATGAATATATTTACGTAATATCAAACTACATGAAAAACGTGAAAAAAGTCACTATATAACCATATTTGAGGATTTTAACTTCAAATCATAGAGCGAGGTTTCGTATTATTTAGTTCCAAGAAAAGACATATGACAATGTTGTTTCCAATACAAATGATAAAAAACAATGTGTTTTCATTAGAATTAACTATAATGTTCTTGATTTTCCGTTTATATTAACGATGGAAGATGTACACGTAAAACCGCTCTAATCCGGCTGAAACTTCGATATATGCAATAAAAACCGAACTTCTCCCCTTTATAATATCTTACTCAGTATTTTAACGAGAAACAAATAGATGATTGAAAATGAAGTATTTAGGGTTATTATCTAATCAATTATGTGTTTGCATCATTTTTATCGTATATATATATGAATTAATACCCATGGACGGAAAATTCACAAAAACGTGGAAAACGGCAAAATATTGCCTAATTCGATGATATTTTGTTTAAATCACATGAAGGAAAAGGAGATGATAAACGTTAAAATATTGCTAAATTCGATGATTTTTCGTACGAAGCAAAATGCAAGAAAACTTGCTTAAAATGCAATATTATGCGAAATTTTGAGATTTGAAGGCCAAATCACATATCGTGATACTACATGAAATAGTATCGGAATATTGGTAAAAATGAATATATTTGCGTAATATCAAACTACATGATTAACGTGAAAAAGTTACTATTTTACCATATTTGAGGATTTTACCTTCAAATCATAGAGCGAGGTTTCGTATTATTTAGATCCAAGAAAAGACATATGACAATGTTGTTTCCAATACAAATGATAAAAAACAATGTGTTTTCATTCGAAATAACTAAAATGTTCTTGATTTTCCGTTTATATTAACGAGGGAAGATGTACACGTAAAACCGCTCTAATCCGGCTGAAACGTCGATATATGCAATAAAAACCGAACTTCTCCCCTTTTCAATATCTTACTCAGTATTTTAACAAGAAACAAATAGATGATTGAAAATGAAGTATTTAAGGTTATTATCTAGTCAATTATGTGTTTGCATCATTTTTATCGTATATATATGAATTAAAATAAATGGACTGAAAATTCACAAAAACGTGGAAAGCGGTAAATATTGCCTAATTCGATGATATTTTGTTTAAATCACATGAAGGAAAAGGAGATGATAAACGTCAAAATATTGCTATATTCGATGATTTTTCGTACGAAACAAAATGCAAGAAAACTTGCTTAAAATGCAATATTATGCAAAATTCTGAGATTTGAAGGCCAAATCGCATATCGTGACACTACATGAAATAGTATCGAAATATTATTAAAAATGAATATATTTACGTAATATCAAACTACATGAAAAACGTGAAAAAAGTCACTGTATAACCATATTTGAGGATTTTAACTTCAAATCATAGAGCGAGGTTTCGTATTATTTAGTTCCAAGAAAAGACATATGTCAATGTTGTTTCCAATACAAATGATAAAAAACAATGTGTTTTCATTAGAATTAACTATAATGTTCTTGATTTTCCGTTTATATTAACGAGGGAAGATGTACACGTAAAACCGCTCTAATCCGGCTGAAACGTCGATATATGCAATAAAAACCGAACTTCTCCCCTTTTCAATATCTTACTCAGTATTTTACCGAGAAACAAATAGATGATTGAAAATGAAGTATTTAGGGTTATTATCTAATCAATTATGTGTTTGCATCATTTTTATCGTATATATATATGAATTAATACCCATGGACGGAAAATTCACAAAAACGTGGAAAACGGCAAAATATTGCCTAATTCGATGATATTTTGTTTAAATCACATGAAGGAAAAGGAGATGATAAACGTTAAAATATTGCTAAATTCGATGATTTTTCGTACGAAGCAAAATGCAAGAAAACTTGCTTAAAATGCAATATTATGCGAAATTTTGAGATTTGAAGGCCAAATCACATATCGTGATACTACATGAAATAGTATCGGAATATTGGTAAAAATGAATATATTTGCGTAATATCAAACTACATGATTAACGTGAAAAAGTTACTATTTTACCATATTTGAGGATTTTACCTTCAAATCATAGAGCGAGGTTTCGTATTATTTAGATCCAAGAAAAGACATATGACAATGTTGTTTCCAATACAAATGATAAAAAACAATGTGTTTCATTCGAAATAACTAAAATGTTCTTGATTTTCCGTTTATATTAACGAGGGAAGATGTACACGTAAAACCGCTCTAATCCGGCTGAAACGTCGATATATGCAATAAAAACCGAACTTCTCCCCTTTTCAATATCTTACTCAGTATTTTAACGAGAAACAACTATATGATTGAAAATGAAGTATTTAAGGTTATTATCTAATCAATTATGTGTTTGCATCATTTTTATCGTATATATATATGAATTAATACCCATGGACGGAAAATTCACAAAAACGTGGAAAACGGCAAAATATTCCCTAATTCGATGATATTTTGTTTAAATCACATGAAGGAAAGGGAGATGATAAACGTTAAAATATTGCTAAATTCGATGATTTTTCGTACGAAGCAAAATGCAAGAAAGCTTGCTTAAAATGCAATATTATGCGAAATTCTGAGATTTGAAGGCCAAATCACATATCGTGATACTACATGAAATAGTATCGAAATATTGGTAAAAATGAATATATTAACGTAATATCAAACTACATGAAAAACGTGAAAAAAGTCACTATATAACCATATTTGAGGATTTTAACTTCAAATCATAGAGCGAGGTTTCGTATTATTTAGTTCCAAGAAAAGACATATGACAATGTTGTTTCCAATACAAATGATAAAAAACAATGTGTTTTCATTCGAAATAACTAAAATGTTCTTGATTTTCCGTTTATATTAACGAGGGAAGATGTACACGTAAAACCGCTCTAATCCGGCTGAAACGTCGATATATGCAATAAAAACCGAACTTCTCCCCTTTTCAATAT
>NC_091156.1:103043-150834 GCF_040958095.1 Procambarus clarkii
TTAACGAGAAACAAATAGATGATTGAAAATGAAGTATTTAAGGTTATTATCTAATCAATTATGTGTTTGCATCATTTCTATCGTATAAATATATGAATTAATACCCATGGACGGAAAATTCACAAAAACGTGGAAAACGGCAAAATATTGCCTAATTCGATGATATTTTGTTTAAATCACATGAAGGAAAAGGAGATGATAAACGTTAAAATATTGCTAATTTCGATGATTTTTCGTACGAAGCAAAATGCAAGAAAATTTGCTTAAAATGCAATATTATGCGAAATTCTGAGATTTGAAGGCCAAATCACATATCGTGATACTACATGAAATAGTATCGAAATATTGGTAAAAATGAATATATTTACGTAATATCAAACTACATGAAAAACGTGAAAAAAGTAACTATATAACCATATTTGAGGATTTTAACTTCAAATCATAGAGCGAGGTTTCGTATTATTTAGATCCAAGAAAAGACATATGACAATGTTGTTTCCAATACAAATGATAAAAAACAATGTGTTTTCATTAGAATTAACTATAATGTTCTTGATTTTCCGTTAATATTAACGAGGGAAGATGTACACGTAAAACCGCTCTAATCCGGCTGAAACGTCGATATATGCAATAAAAACCGAACCTCTCCCCTTTTCAACATCTTACTCAGTATTTTAACGAGAAACAAATAGATGATTGAAAATGAAGTATTTAAGGTTATTATCTAATCAATTATGTGTTTGCATCATTTTTATCGTATATATATGAATTAAAACCCATGGACTGAAAATTCACAAAAACGTGGAAAACGGCAAAATATTGCCTAATTCGATGATATTTTGTTTAAATCACATGAAGGAAAAGGAGATGATAAACGTCAAAATATTGCTATATTCAATGATTTTTCGTACGAAACAAAATGCAAGAAAACTTGCTCAAAATGCAATATTATGCGAATTTCTGAGATTTGAAGGCCAAATCACATATCGTGATACTACATGAAATAGTATCGAAATATTGGTAAAAATGAATATATTTACGTAATATCAATCTACATGAAAAACGTTAAAAAATTCACTATATAACCATATTTGAGGATTTTAACTTCAAATCATAGAGCGAGGTTTCGTATTATTTACATCCAAGAAAAGACATATGACAATGTTGTTTCCAATACAAATGATAAAAAACAATGCGTTTTCATTAGAATTAACTATAATGTTCTTGATTTTCCGTTTATATTAACGATGGAAGATGTACACTTAAAACCGCTCTAATCCGGCTGAAACGTCGATATATGCAATAAAAACCGAACTTCTCCCCTTTTCAATATCTTACTCAGTATTTTAACGAGAAACAAATAGATGATTGAAAATTAAGTATTTAAGGTTATTATCTAATCAATTATGTGTTTGCATCATTTTTATCGTATATATATATGAATTAATACCCATGGACGGAAAATTCACA
The DNA here is from genome assembly GCF_040958095.1 of Procambarus clarkii. NCBI lineage: Eukaryota > Metazoa > Arthropoda > Malacostraca > Decapoda > Cambaridae > Procambarus > Procambarus clarkii. The sequence goes on from NC_091156.1 coordinate 104,514, forward strand.
AAAACGTGGAAAACGGCAAAATATTGCCTAATTCGATGATATTTTGTTTAAATCACATGATGGAAAAGGAGATGATAAACGTTAAAATATTGCTATATTCGATGATTTTTCGTACGAAGCAAAATGCAAGAAAATTTGCTTAAAATGCAATATTATGCGAAATTCTGAGATTTGAAGGCCAAATCACATGTGATACTACATGAAATAGTATCGAAATATTGGTAAAAATGAATATATTTACGTAATATCAAACTACATGAAAAACGTGAAAAAAGTCACTATATAACCATATTTGAGGATTTTAACTTCAAATCATAGAGCGAGGTTTCGTATTATTTAGTTCCAAGGAAAGAAATATGACAATGTTGTTTCCAATACAAATGATAAAAAACAATGTGTTTTCATTAGAATTAACTATAATGTTCTTGATTTTCCGTTTATATTAACGATGGAAGATGTACACGTAAAACCGCTCTAATCCGGCTGAAACGTCGATATATGCAATTAAAACCGAACTTCTCCCCTTTTCAATATCTTACTCAGAATTTTAACGAGAAACAAATAGATGATTGAAAATGAAGTATTTAAGGTTATTATCTAATCAATTATATGTTTGCATCATTTTTATCGTATATATATATATGAATTAATACCCATGGACGGAAAATTCACAAAAACGTGGAAAACGGCAAAATATTGCCTAATTCGATGATATTATGTTTAAATCACATGAAGGAAAAGGAGATGATAAACGTTAAAATATTGCTAATTTCGATGATTTTTCGTACGAAACAAAATGCAAGAAAACTTGCTTACAATGCAATATTATGCGAAATTCTGAGATTTGAAGGCCAAATCACATATCGTGATACTACATGAAATAGTATCGAAATATTGGTAAAAATGAATATATTTACGTAATATCAATCTACATGAAAAACGTGAAAAAAGTCACTATATAACCATATTTGAGGATTTTAACTTCAAATCATAGAGCGAGGTTTCGTATTATTTACATCCAAGAAAAGACATATGACAATGTTGTTTCCAATACAAATAATAAAAAACAATGTGTTTTCATTAGAATTAACAATAATGTTCTTGATTTTCCGTTTATATTAACGATGGAACATGTACACGTAAAACCGCTCTAATCCGGCTGAAACGTCGATATATGCAATAAAAACCGAACTTCTCCCCTTTTCAATATCTTACTCAGTATTTTAACGAGAAACAAATAGATGATTGAAAATGAAGTATTTAAGGTTATTATCTAATCAATTATGTGTTTGCATCATTTTTATCGTATATATATGAATTATTACCCATGGACGGAAAATTCACAAAAACGTGGAAAACGGCAAAATATTGCCTAATTCGATGATATTTTGTCTAAATCACATGAAGGAAAAGGAGATGATAAAGGTTAAAATATTGCTAATTTCGATGATTTTTCGTACGAAGCAAAATGCAAGAAAATTTGCTTAAAATGCAATATTATGCGAAATTCTGAGATTTGAAGGCCAAATCACATATCGTGATACTACATAAAATAGTATCGAAATATTGGTAAAAATGAATATATTTACGTAATATCAAACTACATGAAAAACGTGAAAAAAGTCACTATATAACCAAATTTGAGGATTTTAACTTCAAATCATAGAGCGAGGTTTCGTATTATTTAGTTCCAAGAAAAGACATATGACAATGTTGTTTCCAATACAAATGATAAAAAACAATGTGTTTTCATTAGAATAAACTATAATGTTCTTGATTTTCCGTTTATATTAACGAGGGAAGATGTACACGTAAAACCGCTCTAATCCGGCTGAAACGTCGATATATGCAATAAAAACCGAACTTCTCCCCTTTTCAATATCTTACTCAGTATTTTAACGAGAAATAAATAGATGATTGAAAATGAAGTATTTAAGGTTATTATCTAATCAATTATGTGTTTGCATCATTTTTATCGTATATATATGAATTAAAACCCATGGACTGAAAATTCACAAAAACGTGGAAAACGGCAAAATATTGCCTAATTCGATGATATTTTGTTTAAATCACATGAAGGAAAAGGAGATGATAAACGTCAAAATATTGCTATATTCGATGATTTTTCGTACGATACAAAATGCAAGAAAACTTGCTTAAAATGCAATATTATGCGAAATTCTGAGATTTGAAGGCCAAATCACATATCGTGATACTACATGAAATAGTATCGAAATATTGGTAAAAATGAATATATTTACGCAATATCAAACTACATGAAAAACGTGAAAAAAGTCACTATATAACGATATTTGAGGATTTTAACTTCAAATCATAGAGCGAGGTTTCGTATTATTTAGCTCCAAGAAAAGACATATGACAATGTTGTTTCCAATACAAATGATTAAAAACAATGTGTTTTCATTAGAATTAACTATAATGTTCTTGATTTTCCGTTTATATTAACGATGGAAGATGTACACGTAAAACCGCTCTAATCCGGCTGAAACGTCGATATATGCAATAAAAACCGAACTTCTCCCCTTTTCAATATCTTACTCAGTATTTTAACGAGAAACAAATAGATGATTGAAAATGAAGTATTTAAGGTTATTATCTAATCAATTATATGTTTGCATCATTTTTATCGTATATATATATATGAATTAATACCCATGGACGGAAAATTCACAAAAACGTGGAAAACGGCAAAATATTGCCTAATTCGATGATATTATGTTTAAATCACATGAAGGAAAAGGAGATGATAAACGTTAAAATATTGCTAATTTCGATGATTTTTCGTACGAAACAAAATGCAAGAAAACTTGCTTACAATGCAATATTATGCGAAATTCTGAGATTTGAAGGCCAAATCACATATCGTGATACTACATGAAATAGTATCGAAATATTGGTAAAAATGAATATATTTACGTAATATCAATCTACATGAAAAACGTGAAAAAAGTCACTATATAACCATATTTGAGGATTTTAACTTCAAATCATAGAGCGAGGTTTCGTATTATTTACATCCAAGAAAAGACATATGACAATGTTGTTTCCAATACAAATAATAAAAAACAATGTGTTTTCATTAGAATTAACAATAATGTTCTTGATTTTCCGTTTATATTAACGATGGAACATGTACACGTAAAACCGCTCTAATCCGGCTGAAACGTCGATATATGCAATAAAAACCGAACTTCTCCCCTTTTCAATATCTTACTCAGTATTTTAACGAGAAACAAATAGATGATTGAAAATGAAGTATTTAAGGTTATTATCTAATCAATTATGTGTTTGCATCATTTTTATCGTATATATATATGAATTATTACCCATGGACGGAAAATTCACAAAAACGTGGAAAACGGCAAAATATTGCCAAATTCGATGATATTTTGTCTAAATCACATGAAGGAAAAGGAGATGATAAAGGTTAAAATATTGCTAATTTCGATGATTTTTCGTACGAAGCAAAATGCAAGAAAATTTGCTTAAAATGCAATATTATGCGAAATTCTGAGATTTGAAGGCCAAATCACATATCGTGATACTACATAAAATAGTATCGAAATATTGGTAAAAATGAATATATTTACGTAATATCAAACTACATGAAAAACGTGAAAAAAGTCACTATATAACCAAATTTGAGGATTTTAACTTCAAATCATAGAGCGAGGTTTCGTATTATTTAGTTCCAAGAAAAGACATATGACAATGTTGTTTCCAATACAAATGATAAAAAACAATGTGTTTTCATTAGAATAAACTATAATGTTCTTGATTTTCCGTTTATATTAACGAGGGAAGATGTACACGTAAAACCGCTCTAATCCGGCTGAAACGTCGATATATGCAATAAAAACCGAACTTCTCCCCTTTTCAATATCTTACTCAGTATTTTAACGAGAAACAAATAGATGATTGAAAATGAAGTATTTAAGGTTATTATCTAATCAATTATGTGTTTGCATCATTTTTATCGTATATATATGAATTAAAACCCATGGACTGAAAATTCACAAAAACGTGGAAAACGGCAAAATATTGCCTAATTCGATGATATTTTGTTTAAATCACATGAAGGAAAAGGAGATGATAAACGTCAAAATATTGCTATATTCGATGATTTTTCGTACGATACAAAATGCAAGAAAACTTGCTTAAAATGCAATATTATGCGAAATTCTGAGATTTGAAGGCCAAATCACATATCGTGATACTACATGAAATAGTATCGAAATATTGGTAAAAATGAATATATTTACGCAATATCAAACTACATGAAAAACGTGAAAAAAGTCACTATATAACGATATTTGAGGATTTTAACTTCAAATCATAGAGCGAGGTTTCGTATTATTTAGCTCCAAGAAAAGACATATGACAATGTTGTTTCCAATACAAATGATTAAAAACAATGTGTTTTCATTAGAATTAACTATAATGTTCTTGATTTTCCGTTTATATTAACGAGGGAAGATGTACACTTAAAACCGCTCTAATCCGGCTGAAACGTCGATATATGCAATAAAAACAGAACTTCTCCCCTTTTCAACATCTTACTCAGTATTTTAACGAGAAACAAATGGTTGATTGAAAATGAAGTATTTAAGGTTATTATCTAATCAATTATGTGTTTGCATCATTTTTATCGTATATATATATGAATTAATACCCATGGACGGAAAATTCACAAAAACGTGGAAAACGGCCAAATATTCCCTAATTCGATGATATTTTGTTTAAATCACATGAAGGAAAAGGAGATTATAAACGTTAAAATATTGCTAAATTCGATGATTTTTCGTACGAAGCAAAATGCAAGAAAGCTTGCTTAAAATGCAATATTATGCGAAATTCTGAGATTTGAAGGCCAAATCACATATCGTGATACTACATGAAATAGTATCGAAATATTGGTAAAAATGAATATATTTACGTATTATCAAACTACATGAAAAACGTGAAAAAAGTCACTATATAACCATATTTGAGGATTTTAACTTCAAATCATAGAGCGAGGTTTCGTATTATTTAGATCCAAGAAAAGACATATGACAATGTTGTTTCCAATACAAATGATAAAAAACAATGTGTTTTCATTAGAATTAACTATAATGTTCTTGATTTTCCGTTTATATTAACGAGGGAAGATGTACACTTAAAACCGCTCTAATCCGGCTGAAACGTCGATATATGCAATAAAAACAGAACTTCTCCCCTTTTCAATATCTTACTCAGTATTTTAACGAGAAACAAATAGTTAATTGAAAATGAAGTATTTAAGGTTATTATCTAATCAATTATGTGTTTGCATCATTTTTATCGTATATATAATGAATTAATACCCATAGACTGAACATTCACAAAAACGTGGAAAAACGGCAAAATATTGCCTAATTCGATGATATTTTGTTTAAATCAAAGAAAGGAAAAGGGGATGATAAACGTCAAAATATTGCTAAATTCGATGATTTTTCGTACGAAACAAAATGCAAGGAAACTTGCTTAAAATGCAATATTATGCGAAATTCTGAGATTTGAAGGTCAAATCACATATCGTGATACTACATGAAATAGTATCGAAATATTGGTAAAAATGAATATATTTACGTAATATCAAACTACATGAAAAACGTGAAAAAAGTCACTATATAACCATATTTGAGGATTTTAACTTCAAATCATAAAGCGAGGTTTCGTATTATTTAGTTCCAAGAAAAGACATATGTCAATGTTGTTTCGAATACAAATGATAAAAAACAATGTGTTTTCATTAGAATTAACTGTAATGTTCTTGATTTTCCGTTTACATTAACGAGGGAAGATGTACACGTAAAACCGCTCTAATCCGGCTGAAACGTCGATATATGCAATAAAAACCGAACTTCTCCCCTTTTCAATATCTTACTCAGTATTTTAACGAGAAACAAATAGATGATTGAAAATGAAGTATTTAAGGTTATTATCTAATCAATTATGTGTTTGCATCATATTTATCGTATATATATGAATTAAAACCCATGGACTGAAAATTCACAAAAACGTGGAAAACGGCAAAATATTGCCTAATTCGATGATATTTTGTCTAAATCACATGAAGGAAAAGGAGATGATAAACGTCAAAATATTGCTATATTCGATGATTTTTCGTACGAAACAAAATGCAAGAAAACTAGCTTAAAATGCAATATTATGCGAAATTCTGAGATTTGAAGGCCAAATAACGTATCGTGATACTACATGAAATAGTATCGAAATATTGGTAAAAATGAATATATTTACGTAATATCAAACTACATGAAAAACGTGAAAAAAGTCACTATATAACCATATATGAGGATTTTAACTTCAAATCATAGAGCGAGGTTTCGTATTATTTGGATCCAAGAAAAGACATATGAGAATGTTGTTTCCAATACAAATGATAAAAAACAATGTGTTTTCATTAGAATTACGTATAATGTTCTTGATTTTCCGTTTATATTAACGATGGAAGATGTACACGTAAAACCGCTCTAATCCAGCTGAAACGTCGATATATGCAATAAAAACCGAACTTCTCCCCTTTTCAATATCTTACTCAGTATTTTAACGAGAAACAAATAGATGATTGAAAATGAAGTATTTAAGGTTATTATCTAATCAATTATGTGTTTGCATCATTTTTATCGTATATATATATGAATTAATACCCATGGACGGAAAATTCACAAAATCGTGGAAAACGGCAAAATATTCTCTAATTCGATGATATTTTGTTTAAATCACATGAAGGAAAGGGAGATGATAAACGTTAAAATATTGCTAAATTCGATGATTTTTCGTACGAAGCAAAATGCAAGAAAGCTTGCTTAAAATGCAATATTATGCGAAATTCTGAGATTTGAAGGCTAAATCACATATCGTGATACTACATGAAATAGTATCGAAATATTGGTAAAAATGAATATATTTACGTAATATCAAACTACATGAAAAACGTGAAAAAAGTCTCTATATAACCATATTTGAGGATTTTAACTTCAAATCATAGAGCGAGGTTTCGTATTATTTAGTTCCAAGAAAAGACATATGACAATGTTGTTTCCAATACAAATGATAAAAAACAATGTGTTTTCATTAGAATTAACTATAATGTTCTTGATTTTCCGTTTATATTAACGATGGAAGATGTACACGTAAAAACGCTCTAATCCGGCTGAAACGTCGATATATGCAATAAAAACCGAACTTCTCCCCTTTATAATATCTTACTCAGTATTTTAACGAGAAACAAATAGATGATTGAAAATGAAGTCTTTAGGGTTATTATCTAATCAATTATGTGTTTGCATCATTTTTATCGTATATATATATGAATTAATACCCATGGACGGAAAATTCACAAAAACGTGGAAAACGGCAAAATATTGCGTAATTCGATGATATTTTGTTTAAATCACATGAAGGAAAAGGAGATGATAAACGTTAAAATATTGCTAAATTCGATGATTTTTCGTACGAAACAAAATGCAAGAAAACTTGCTTAAAATGCAATATTATGCGAAATTCTGAGATTTGAAGGCCAAATCACATATCGTGATACTACATGAAATAGTATCGAAATATTGGTAAAAATGAATATATTTACGTAATATCAAACTACATGAAAAACGTGAAAAAAGTCACTATATAACCATATTTGAGGATTTTAACTTCAAATCATAGAGCGAGGTTTCGTATTACTTAGTTCCAAGAAAAGACATATGACAATGTTGTTTCCAATACAAATGATAAAAAACAATGTGTTTTCATTACAATTAACTATAATGTTCTTGATTTTCCGTTTATATTAACGAGGGAAGCTGTACACGTAAAACCGCTCTAATCCGGTTGAAACGTCGATATATGCAATAAAAACCGAACTTCTCCCCTTTTCAATATCTTACTCAGTATTTTAACGAGAAACAAATAGTTGATTGAAAATGAAGTATTTAAGGTTATTATCTAATCAATTATGTGTTTGCATCATTTTTATCGTATATATATATGAATTAATACCCATGGACGGAAAATTCACAAAAACGTGGAAAACGGCAAAATATTCCCTAATTCGATGATATTTTGTTTAAATCACATGAAGGAAAAGGAGATGATAAACGTCAAAATATTGCTAAATTCGATGATTTTTCTTACGAAGCAAAATGCAAGAAAACTTGCTTAAAATGCAATATTATGCGAAATTCTGAGATTTGAAGGCCAAATCACATATCGTGATACTACATGAAATAATATCGAAATACTGGTAAAAATGAATATATTTACGTAATATCAAACTACATGAAAAACGTGAAAAAATTCACTATATAACCATATTTGAGGATTTTAACTTCAAATCATAGAGCGAGGTTTCGTATTATTTAGATCCAAGAAAAGACATATGACAATGTTGTTTCCAATACAAATGATAAAAAACAATGTGTTTTCATTAGAATTAACTATAATGTTCTTGATTTTCCGTTTATATTAACGATGGAAGATGTACACGTAAAACCGCTCTAATCCAGCTGAAACGTCGATATATGCAATAAAAACAGAACTTCTCCCCTTTTCAGTATCTTACTCAGTATTTTAACGAGAAACAAATAGTTAATTGAAAATGAAGTATTTAAGGTTATTATCTAATCAATTATGTGTTTGCATCATTTTTATCGTATATATAATGAATTAATACCCATAGACTGAAAATTCACAAAAACGTGGAAAAACGGCAAAATATTGCCTAATTCGATGATATTTTGTTTAAATCAAAGAAAGGAAAAGGGGATGATAAACGTCAAAATATTGCTAAATTCGATGATTTTTCGTACGAAACAAAATGCAAGGAAACTTGCTTAAAATGCAATATTATGCGAAATTTTGAGATTTGAAGGCCAAATCACATATCGTGATACTACATGAAATAGTATCGGAATATTGGTAAAAATGAATATATTTGCGTAATATCAAACTACATGATTAACGTGAAAAAGTTACTATTTTACCATATTTGAGGATTTTACCTTCAAATCATAGAGCGAGGTTTCGTATTATTTAGATCCAAGAAAAGACATATGACAATGTTGTTTCCAATACAAATGATAAAAAACAATGTGTTTTCATTCGAAATAACTAAAATGTTCTTGATTTTCCGTTTATATTAACGAGGGAAGATGTACACGTAAAACCGCTCTAATCCGGCTGAAACGTCGATATATGCAATAAAAACCGAACTTCTCCCCTTTTCAATATCTTACTCAGTATTTTAACAAGAAACAAATAGATGATTGAAAATGAAGTATTTAAGGTTATTATCTAATCAATTATGTGTTTGCATCATTTTTATCGTATATATATGAATTAAAATAAATGGACTGAAAATTCACAAAAACGTGGAAAGCGGTAAATATTGCCTAATTCGATTATATTTTGTTTAAATCACATGAAGGAAAAGGAGATGATAAACGTCAAAATATTGCTATATTCGATGATTTTTCGTACGAAACAAAATGCAAGAAAACTTGCTTAAAATGCAATATTATGCAAAATTCTGAGATTTGAAGGCCAAATCGCATATCGTGACACTACATGAAATAGTATCGAAATATTATTAAAAATGAATATATTTACGTAATATCAAACTACATGAAAAACGTGAAAAAAGTCACTATATAACCATATTTGAGGATTTTAACTTCAAATCATAGAGCGAGGTTTCGTATTATTTAGTTCCAAGAAAAGACATATGTCAATGTTGTTTCGAATACAAATGATAAAAAACAATGTGTTTTCATTAGAATTAACTATAATGTTCTTGATTTTCCGTTTATATTAACGAGGGAAGATGTACACGTAAAACCGCTCTAATCCGGCTGAAACGTCGATATATGCAATAAAAACCGAACTTCTCCCCTTTTCAATATCTTACTCAGTATTTTAACGAGAAACAAATAGATGATTGAAAATGAAGTATTTAAGGTTATTATCTAATCAATTATGTGTTTGCATCATATTTATCGTATATATATGAATTAAAACCCATGGACTGAAAATTCACAAAAACGTGGAAAACGGCAAAATATTGCCTAATTCGATGATATTTTGTTTAAATCACATGAAGGAAAAGGAGATGATAAACGTCAAAATATTGCTATATTCGATGATTTTTCGTACGAAACAAAATGCAAGAAAACTAGCTTAAAATGCAATATTATGCGAAATTCTGAGATTTGAAGGCCAAATAACGTATCGTGATACTACATGAAATAGTATCGAAATATTGGTAAAAATGAATATATTTACGTAATATCAAACTACATGAAAAACGTGAAAAAAGTCACTATATAACCATATATGAGGATTTTAACTTCAAATCATAGAGCGAGGTTTCGTATTATTTGGATCCAAGAAAAGACATATGAGAATGTTGTTTCCAATACAAATGATAAAAAACAATGTGTTTTCATTAGAATTACGTATAATGTTCTTGATTTTCCGTTTATATTAACGATGGAAGATGTACACGTAAAACCGCTCTAATCCGGCTGAAACGTCGATATATGCAATAAAAACCGAACTTCTCCCCTTTTCAATATCTTACTCAGTATTTTAACGAGAAACAAATAGATGATTGAAAATGAAGTATTTAAGGTTATTATCTAATCAATTATGTGTTTGCATCATTTTTATCGTATATATATATGAATTAATACCCATGGACGGAAAATTCACAAAAACGTGGAAAACGGCAAAATATTCTCTAATTCGATGATATTTTGTTTAAATCACATGAAGGAAAGGGAGATGATAAACGTTAAAATATTGCTAAATTCGATGATTTTTCGTACGAAGCAAAATGCAAGAAAGCTTGCTTAAAATGCAATATTATGCGAAATTCTGAGATTTGAAGGCTAAATCACATATCGTGATACTACATGAAATAGTATCGAAATATTATTAAAAATGAATATATTTACGTAATATCAAACTACATGAAAAACGTGAAAAAAGTCACTATATAACCATATTTGAGGATTTTAACTTCAAATCATAGAGCGAGGTTTCGTATTATTTAGTTCCAAGAAAAGACATATGTCAATGTTGTTTCGAATACAAATGATAAAAAACAATGTGTTTTCATTAGAATTAACTATAATGTTCTTGATTTTCCGTTTATATTAACGAGGGAAGATGTACACGTAAAACCGCTCTAATCCGGCTGAAACGTCGATATATGCAATAAAAACCGAACTTCTCCCCTTTTCAATATCTTACTCAGTATTTTAACGAGAAACAAATAGATGATTGAAAATGAAGTATTTAAGGTTATTATCTAATCAATTATGTGTTTGCATCATATTTATCGTATATATATGAATTAAAACCCATGGACTGAAAATTCACAAAAACGTGGAAAACGGCAAAATATTGCCTAATTCGATGATATTTTGTTTAAATCACATGAAGGAAAAGGAGATGATAAACGTCAAAATATTGCTATATTCGATGATTTTTCGTACGAAACAAAATGCAAGAAAACTAGCTTAAAATGCAATATTATGCGAAATTCTGAGATTTGAAGGCCAAATAACGTATCGTGATACTACATGAAATAGTATCGAAATATTGGTAAAAATGAATATATTTACGTAATATCAAACTACATGAAAAACGTGAAAAAAGTCACTATATAACCATATATGAGGATTTTAACTTCAAATCATAGAGCGAGGTTTCGTATTATTTGGATCCAAGAAAAGACATATGAGAATGTTGTTTCCAATACAAATGATAAAAAACAATGTGTTTTCATTAGAATTACGTATAATGTTCTTGATTTTCCGTTTATATTAACGATGGAAGATGTACACGTAAAACCGCTCTAATCCGGCTGAAACGTCGATATATGCAATAAAAACCGAACTTCTCCCCTTTTCAATATCTTACTCAGTATTTTAACGAGAAACAAATAGATGATTGAAAATGAAGTATTTAAGGTTATTATCTAATCAATTATGTGTTTGCATCATTTTTATCGTATATATATATGAATTAATACCCATGGACGGAAAATTCACAAAAACGTGGAAAACGGCAAAATATTCTCTAATTCGATGATATTTTGTTTAAATCACATGAAGGAAAGGGAGATGATAAACGTTAAAATATTGCTAAATTCGATGATTTTTCGTACGAAGCAAAATGCAAGAAAGCTTGCTTAAAATGCAATATTATGCGAAATTCTGAGATTTGAAGGCTAAATCACATATCGTGATACTACATGAAATAGTATCGAAATATTGGTAAAAATGAATATATTTACGTAATATCAAACTACATGAAAAACGTGAAAAAAGTCTCTATATAACCATATTTGAGGATTTTAACTTCAAATCATAGAGCGAGGTTTCGTATTATTTAGTTCCAAGAAAAGACATATGACAATGTTGTTTCCAATACAAATGATAAAAAACAATGTGTTTTCATTAGAATTAACTATAATGTTCTTGATTTTCCGTTTATATTAACGATGGAAGATGTACACGTAAAAACGCTCTAATCCGGCTGAAACGTCGATATATGCAATAAAAACCGAACTTCTCCCCTTTATAATATCTTACTCAGTATTTTAACGAGAAACAAATAGATGATTGAAAATGAAGTCTTTAGGGTTATTATCTAATCAATTATGTGTTTGCATCATTTTTATCGTATATATATATGAATTAATACCCATGGACGGAAAATTCACAAAAACGTGGAAAACGGCAAAATATTGCGTAATTCGATGATATTTTGTTTAAATCACATGAAGGAAAAGGAGATGATAAACGTTAAAATATTGCTAAATTCGATGATTTTTCGTACGAAACAAAATGCAAGAAAACTTGCTTAAAATGCAATATTATGCGAAATTCTGAGATTTGAAGGCCAAATCACATATCGTGATACTACATGAAATAGTATCGAAATATTGGTAAAAATGAATATATTTACGTAATATCAAACTACATGAAAAACGTGAAAAAAGTCACTATATAACCATATTTGAGGATTTTAACTTCAAATCATAGAGCGAGGTTTCGTATTACTTAGTTCCAAGAAAAGACATATGACAATGTTGTTTCCAATACAAATGATAAAAAACAATGTGTTTTCATTACAATTAACTATAATGTTCTTGATTTTCCGTTTATATTAACGAGGGAAGCTGTACACGTAAAACCGCTCTAATCCGGTTGAAACGTCGATATATGCAATAAAAACCGAACTTCTCCCCTTTTCAATATCTTACTCAGTATTTTAACGAGAAACAAATAGATGATTGAAAATGAAGTATTTAAGGTTATTATCTAATCAATTATGTGTTTGCATCATTTTTATCGTATATATATTGTGACGGTAACGCGTTGGTGTTCGGCTGTTTAAGGCTAGGGGTATGGCCTCGTCACATAGTTATAAAAAAAAATAGAAAACTGGAACTTCGTCTGTGGTAAGGTAAGGAGAAGACACACAAAACACAAGTAAACTTTAACAATGAAATTTTAATTACGTTAAATAAATCAAAACATGAAAATAATGCACAAACAAATTCTTATAATAAAATCAATCAAAATAATAAGAATACTTAAATGACAAAATGAAAAGTTACGTTAAGGCAAAATAACAAGAAGTGCAATACAACAGTAAGTGGGAGGTGCTGGAATATTGGCTTAAAGCCACCACCTCTCTCAGTACACTCTAGAGTCTAGCTGGGAGGTGTGCTGGCTACGAAAGCACGGAACATTCTGAAGACTGATGTTGGGGCGACCCCAGACATCGGGTAGTATTGGGGGGCGAGTGCAGGTGCAGCCAGACCGGCGACCAATCAGCGGAGCCGTAGCGATCAACGGGTAGTTTGGTGATTTGGGTCCGAACAGGTGGCGGGCTGCATACGTTTCTGCTCACCCTTGCAAGCCTTGCTGGTGTTGTTGTCGTTGTTGGACATTTCTTCCATAGTCTTTTTATATAATTGTGAAGACGTAATTTTGGAGGGAAGAGCAGGCTCAATCTCTTGAAGGAGATTATCGTAACAACTCTCCCCCGAAGCCTGCGGTTCTGGAAGAAGTACGTCGTTATGTGGTGGAGTAATGGATGGAGTCGCTTCTACTTCATAAACTCTGGAGAGATCATGGGCTAAGATGTTGTCAGACTCTTGGTATAGCGTGTCTCCAGGTTGAATTTCTGCAGGTAGCAAGCCCATAGTAGAAGACGTTGAGATGAGAAGTGGGCGTGCTGCAGGAGGTGTAGGGTGGTGTGGTCCGTATTGATGGTGGACCGAGCACTTTTCAGGTGTGGAGTGAAGTGCTGAAGCTTCAGGATGAGGAAGAGTAGCTCCTTGCCAATTGTTCCGTAGATCCTTGTAGCAGTAGTCGCTGACAAGTGTATTCTTCTCGCCTCGTTGCTGCATCACGACACCACCCACGTCGGTACCATTGGCGTCGACATGGAGGATGAAGGGCTTATCTGACGAGGTGAGAGTGGAATTAGAAGAGGGCATAGGAGCACGAGTATTATCCTGAAAGCATTTGGGAAGATCATTAAGGATTTTGGAATTAGAAGGCGCCGACTCCTTGTCAGTGCTTTCGGGAGGAGAAGCTGGGAAGGTCTCACTGTGGATGTAGGGTTCTGTGAATGTGGAATAGTTAATCAAGACAGTGGGAGGAGTACCATTATATTGCTTCAGGAGGTTGACGTGGCACAGCTGGGTCTTCCGCCGCCTATCTGGAGTCTCTATCACATAATTATTATTATTCCTGCACTCTTTGACGCAGTAGGGTCCTGAAAATCTGTTTTGTAAAGGTGAACCTGGGATAGGGAAATAAGCAAGGACGAAGTCTCCCGGCTTGAATTTCCTTACTTTGCTGGTCTGGTCGTAATGAGTCTTCATTCTCACCTGGGCTTTCAATAGATTATCATGGGCAAAGCGGTGGACTCTCTCTAGAATGTGCTGAAGGTTTTGAAGAAACTGGGGCACATTCTGATGCTCACTGAAGGTGGCATCTCTGAGAGAGTCTTTGAAAGCCTTAAGGGGAGTACGGCACTTACGGCCGTAGAGCATCTCATAAGGAGATACTCCTAGGGACTCATTGGGGAGACTTCTGAAAATACACATTATTAGGTCAATCTGCTTATCCCAATCCTTTGAGGTTTCACTACAAAACTTTTTCAAGAGTGCTTTGATGGTCTGATGACTACGTTCAAGAGAACCCTGTGAAGCAGGATGATAGGGGCTGGACAATACCTGTTTGATGTTGAACTCCTCCAGTGTCCTGTTGAAGAGATCACTGGTGAAGTTGGTGCCACAGTCACTTTGAATCTCCCTGGGAAATCCGTATTGAGTGAAGATCTTCAATAGATGTTTGATAACCGTAGCAGCCGTGATGTTCTTCACTGGAACTGCTATGGGAAATCTGGTGGTAGGACACAGGATGGTTAGGATGTAGGCGTTACCTGAACTGGTCCGAGGTAAAGGACCAACACAGTCTATTATGAGTCTGTGGAAAGGTTCCGCAGGCACCTGTATGGGAATCAGTGGTGCTCTGGGAATGGAGACGTTCGGTTTGCCTGCCATCTGACATGTATGACACTGTTTTACGTACTGTTTGACGTTGTTTACCATACCTGGCCAGTAGTAGTCTTGACGAATCCCATGGTAAGTCTTGTTGAAGCCGTAGTGGGAGAATGCTCCGTGGGCCAGGTGTAGAATAGTGGGCCGCAGGCTGGTGGGAATCACAAGTTGTTCGGTGTTGGCCCAATCGTCCTCCTCCTTCAGTTTACTGGGTCTATATCTGCGGTAGAGCAAGTCGTTCTCTAGGAAGAACCCAGGAATACTGTCGGGTTGAGTCTCAGCCTGGAAAAACAATGGTGTTAAAGTAAGATCTTCCCTCTGCAACTTACGGAACTCCAACTTGGTCAGATGCGGGGGTAGTTTCTGAGGGTCTTGAGGGACAGCGGTAGCAGTAGAGTCAGCTGGCTGTGGACGTGCGGCTTGTGCACGGGTGGTCACGAGAACCGGAGGAGAAACTTCATCACTCTCTTGAACCTCTGCTGGAACATACTCGAGAATAGGATTACTTGGCACAGAGTTACACACCTGGGGTTTGTCCATGACGATCAGGTTGGTCGGTTGCAGGTCTTCTGCCAAGTCGTTGCCTAGGAGAAGTTGCACTCCAGGCATGGGAAAAGGCTTTTCCCTGACGGCGACTTGGACTTCCCCGTTCACGTAGGGACAATTCAGGTGGACTCTGGCGAGAGGGTATGGAGTGGTAGCAGTGAGGTCAGTGATGAAGACTGTTTCCCCGGTGTAGACTATGTTGGGCACAGCCGACTTCAAGATGATCGATTGTAGAGCCGCTGTGTCCCTCAAGATCTTCAATTTGAAACGTCCCTCCGGATTTGAACCGTTGGCAGAGACAGTTCCAGTATACAGGTGGTTACTGAAAAGAGAAAGATCATTAACATCAACACCAACATTCATCACAGGCTTACCGGACTTAGGAGGAGTTGGTTTGGGTCGTTGTTGGTCAGTGGTTCCCTTGTATTGAGACTTACCACACTTGTCTATGGTATGTCCATAGAGTCTACAATACTTGCAGTACAGTTGTGAACCAGCTTGATCGGGGCTCACCTTCTCGTAACTGTACCACGACTTCTTACTGGAGGATGGTTCAGGTGTCAGCCGGTGGATGAGGCTGTAAGTGTCAGCCGACTTAGCACACTTCAGGTAGTCGGTTTCTTCTTTATCTGCTAAGTAGAGGCGGACAGGAGGCGGCACACGTCTCAAGAATTCTTCAACAAGCATCAGGTTGACGAGTTCTGTAAAAGTAGAGACATGTGCTGCTTCCAGCCATTTCATGAAATACCTCCGTTTCGTGTTAGCAAACTCGAGGAAGGTAGTGGTACTTGCCTTCAGGTGGTCACGGAATTTCCTTCTATAACTTTCAGTAGAGAGGAGGTAGGCGTCCAACACTGCTTGTTTCAGAGTGTAGTAGTCATTCTCAGACGCCAAAGTACTGAGTGTGACTGCAGCTCTACCTGTAAGATGGACTCTGAGAAGTGTGGCCCATTGGTTGACAGGCCAACTGAGTTGATTAGCAAGGGTTTCAAAGGTGGTGAAAAAAACATCAACTTCTGCTTCTACAAAGGATGGCATTAACTTACTTGCATGTGATATATTAAAACTGACGGGAAGATTGGCAGTAGCTTGCTGGCGTTGGGTGAAGTGTGAAGTTTCCAAGGAGATTTCGCGTTGACGACACTCTAGAGCCAGAGTCGCTTGTTGCTTGTCATGTTCGCGTTGTATTTCCAACTCGCGTTGTTTGGTTTCAAGCTGTACTCTTTCACGTTCACGGAGTAATGCGACCTCGCGTTCGTGTTCTTCTCTCCTCAAGGCAGCTTCGCGTTCTTGTTCGTCTCTCCTCAAGGCAGCTTCACGTTCTTGTTCGTCTCTCCTCAAAGCAGCTTCGCGTTCGTGCTCTTCCCTTCGTATGGCAGCTGCTTCTCTTTGCTGCTCACGTTCAATCTTGGCCAGCTCTAGTTTAAGTTTCATCGTAGCCAAGTCAGTTTTCTCTGCAATATAGTAAGTTTCATGAGTTTCAGAGTCTATCTTACCTTGCTCTAAATAGTAATCCAGCAACAGGTTGTGTAGGTCATTTTTGTTGGCTTGGTAGGGAACTTCTAGTTGATACTCATGTGCAAGAGTTTGTAGTTCAGTCCTCTTGGCACGACTTAAAGTCCCTATTTCACCTGCTGGATTTGCACGGAAAGTTTGGAGACGAAACATGGTGAAATTAGCAAATAAAGGTACACGAATGTTCAATAATGAAATGTCAGAAACAGGACAACGTGGCAACTGGTACCTATCCTGTGTGATCTTTAACAATTAACGTTAAGTGAAAGATATTAAATGATTAAATTAAATCAAGGGCGCAGGAAATCTTGTACCCGGTACTCATGTAAGAGAATAAGGGCAAGAAAATCCTACTAACAAATGAAACAAAGTTTCGAAAACAAATGAAACAGTTAAATGCTTCAAAAGTAAAATTGGTAGTCCAAGAATGTAGGCATACCTTGCCAAGTCTCTATAGGACATAAAGCAAGTTTTTCCCACTGAATTTAATATGATACTTACAGAATTAGCGAACTTTTGTGCTCTGAAAAAATAAGCTAATTCCCTACCGTTGTATGTATCATCATCTCTGACTGACGTGTAGGGGTGCGAGGTGTCAACTGGTGACGAGAACTGCTGCTGAGGTCCCAATTCAGCAACTAAAGTTCGAGCTAGAGGAACTATGGCCCTCTTTGTCCTCCTACAGTCAGATTGCAGAAGATTGGGTACTCTTGACCCGGGGCAGACCACAGTACCAGGGTACCAATATGATGATCTGTCAGAATGAGAAATATTCAAGGGACATAGATGGTAAATACGAGTAATAACATGGAGGGAGAGATGACCAATTAAGAGTATGACTGAGGCCTACAGTCACCACGTAATCCAAAGTTGTCTCACCTTCACTATATGTTACTCTCGTAATGCACAATACACCGCACCTTATAAAAAATGAAATTGAATGAAAAATAGTAAAGCTACGTTAACAAAGTTAAATACGCTTACCATAAATTACCACTTGGCACCAGTACCTGAGTGAGGCTCCTAGGACAGGCCCCCATATAACTTGTGACGGTAACGCGTTGGTGTTCGGCTGTTTAAGGCTAGGGGTATGGCCTCGTCACATAGTTATAAAAAAAAATAGAAAACTGGAACTTCGTCTGTGGTAAGGTAAGGAGAAGACACACAAAACACAAGTAAACTTTAACAATGAAATTTTAATTACGTTAAATAAATCAAAACATGAAAATAATGCACAAACAAATTCTTATAATAAAATCAATCAAAATAATAAGAATACTTAAATGACAAAATGAAAAGTTACGTTAAGGCAAAATAACAAGAAGTGCAATACAACAGTAAGTGGGAGGTGCTGGAATATTGGCTTAAAGCCACCACCTCTCTCAGTACACTCTAGAGTCTAGCTGGGAGGTGTGCTGGCTACGAAAGCACGGAACATTCTGAAGACTGATGTTGGGGCGACCCCAGACATCGGGTAGTATTGGGGGGCGAGTGCAGGTGCAGCCAGACCGGCGACCAATCAGCGGAGCCGTAGCGATCAACGGGTAGTTTGGTGATTTGGGTCCGAACAGGTGGCGGGCTGCATACGTTTCTGCTCACCCTTGCAAGCCTTGCTGGTGTTGTTGTCGTTGTTGGACATTTCTTCCATAGTCTTTTTATATAATTGTGAAGACGTAATTTTGGAGGGAAGAGCAGGCTCAATCTCTTGAAGGAGATTATCGTCACAATATGAATTAAAACCCATGGACTGAAAATTCACAAAAACGTGGAAAACGGCAAAATATTGCCTAATTCTATGATATTTTGTTTAAATCACTTGAAGGAAAAGGAGATGATAAACGTCAAAATATTGCTATATTCGATGATTTTTCGTACGAAACAAAATGCAAGAAAACTTGCTTAAAATGCAATATTATGCGAAATTCTGAGATTGGAAGGCCAAATCACATATCGTGATACTACATGAAATAGTATCGAAATATTGGTAAAAATGAATATATATATACGTAATATCAAACTACATGAAAAACGTGAAAAAAGTCACTATATAACCATATTTGAGGATTTTAACTTCAAATCATAGAGCGAGGTTTCGTATTATTTAGATCCAAGAAAAGATATATGACAATGTTGTTTCCAATACAAATGATAAAAAACAATGTGTTTTCATTAGAATTAACTATAATGTTCTTGATTTTCCGTTTATATTAACGATGGAAGATGTACACGTTAATCCGCTCTAATCCGGCTGAAACGTCGATATATGCAATAAAAACCGAACTTCTCCCCTTTTCAACATCTTACTCAGTATTTTAACGAGAAACAAATAGTTGATTGAAAATGAAGTATTTAAGGTTATTATCTAATCAATTATGTGTTTGCATCATTTTTATCGTATATATATATGAATTAATACCCATGGACGGAAAATTCACAAAAACGTGGAAAACGGCAAAATATTCCCTAATTCGATGATATTTTGTTTAAATCACATGAAGGAAAAGGAGATGATAAACGTCAAAATATTGCTAAATTCGATGATTTTTCTTACGAAGCAAAATGCAAGAAAACTTGCTTAAAATGCAATATTATGCGAAATTCTGAGATTTGAAGGCCAAATCACATATCGTGATACTACATGAAATAGTATCGAAATACTGGTAAAAATGAATATATTTACGTAATATCAAACTACATGAAAAACGTGAAAAAATTCACTATATAACCATATTTGAGGATTTTAACTTCAAATCATAGAGCGAGGTTTCGTATTATTTAGATCCAAGAAAAGACATATGACAATGTTGTTTCCAATACAAATGATAAAAAACAATGTGTTTTCATTAGAATTAACTATAATGTTCTTGATTTTCCGTTTATATTAACGATGGAAGATGTACACGTAAAACCGCTCTAATCCAGCTGAAACGTCGATATATGCAATAAAAACAGAACTTCTCCCCTTTTCAGTATCTTACTCAGTATTTTAACGAGAAACAAATAGTTAATTGAAAATTAAGTATTTAAGGTTATTATCTAATCAATTATGTGTTTGCATCATTTTTATCGTATATATAATGAATTAATACCCATAGACTGAAAATTCACAAAAACGTGGAAAAACGGCAAAATATTGCCTAATTCGATGATATTTTGTTTAAATCAAAGAAAGGAAAAGGGGATGATAAACGTCAAAATATTGCTAAATTCGATGATTTTTCGTACGAAACAAAATGCAAGGAAACTTGCTTAAAGTGCAATATTATGCGAAATTTTGAGATTTGAAGGCCAAATCACATATCGTGATACTACATGAAATAGTATCGGAATATTGGTAAAAATGAATATATTTGCGTAATATCAAACTACATGATTAACGTGAAAAAGTTACTATTTTACCATATTTGAGGATTTTACCTTCAAATCATAGAGCGAGGTTTCGTATTATTTAGATCCAAGAAAAGACATATGACAATGTTGTTTCCAATACAAATGATAAAAAACAATGTGTTTTCATTCGAAATAACTAAAATGTTCTTGATTTTCCGTTTATATTAACGAGGGAAGATGTACACGTAAAACCGCTCTAATCCGGCTGAAACGTCGATATATGCAATAAAAACCGAACTTCTCCCCTTTTCAATATCTTACTCAGTATTTTAACAAGAAACAAATAGATGATTGAAAATGAAGTATTTAAGGTTATTATCTAGTCAATTATGTGTTTGCATCATTTTTATCGTATATATATGAATTAAAATAAATGGACTGAAAATTCACAAAAACGTGGAAAGCGGTAAATATTGCCTAATTCGATGATATTTTGTTTAAATCACATGAAGGAAAAGGAGATGATAAACGTCAAAATATTGCTATATTCGATGATTTTTCGTACGAAACAAAATGCAAGAAAACTTGCTTAAAATGCAATATTATGCAAAATTCTGAGATTTGAAGGCCAAATCGCATATCGTGACACTACATGAAATAGTATCGAAATATTATTAAAAATGAATATATTTACGTAATATCAAACTACATGAAAAACGTGAAAAAAGTCACTATATAACCATATTTGAGGATTTTATCTTCAAATCATAGAGCGAGGTTTCGTATTATTTAGTTCCAAGAAAAGACATATGTCAATGTTGTTTCCAATACAAATGATAAAAAACAATGTGTTTTCATTAGAATTAACTATAATGTTCTTGATTTTCCGTTTATATTAACGAGGGAAGATGTACACGTAAAACCGCTCTAATCCGGCTGAAACGTCGATATATGCAATAAAAACCGAACTTCTCCCCTTTTCAATATCTTACTCAGTATTTTAACGAGAAACAAATAGATGATTGAAAATGAAGTATTTAAGGTTATTATCTAATCAATTATGTGTTTGCATCATATTTATCGTATATATATGAATTAAAACCCATGGACTGAAAATTCACAAAAACGTGGAAAACGGCAAAATATTGCCTAATTCGATGATATTTTGTTTAAATCACATGAAGGAAAAGGAGATGATAAACGTCAAAATATTGCTATATACGATGATTTTTCGTACGAAACAAAATGCAAGAAAACTAGCTTAAAATGCAATATTATGCGAAATTCTGAGATTTGAAGGCCAAATCACATATCGTGATACTACATGAAATAGTATCGAAATATTGGTAAAAATGAATATATTTACGTAATATCAAACTACATGAAAAACGTGAAAAAAGTCACTATATAACCATATTTGAGGATTTTAACTTCAAATCATAGAGCGAGGTTTCGTATTATTTGGATCCAAGAAAAGACATATGAGAATGTTGTTTCCAATACAAATGATAAAAAACAATGTGTTTTCATTAGAATTACCTATAATGTTCTTGATTTTCCGTTTATATTAACGATGGAAGATGTACACGTAAAACCGCTCTAATCCGGCTGAAACGTCGATATATGCAATAAAAACCGAACTTCTCCCCTTTTCAATATCTTACTCAGTATTTTAACGAGAAACAACTAGATGATTGAAAATGAAGTATTTAAGGTTATTATCTAATCAATTATGTGTTTGCATAATTTTTATCGTATATATATATGAATTAATACCCATGGACGGAAAATTCACAAAAACGTGGAAAACGGCAAAATATTCCCTAATTCGATGATATTTTGTTTAAATCACATGAAGGAAAGGGAGATGATAAACGTTAAAATATTGCTAAATTCGATGATTTTTCGTACGAAGCAAAATGCAAGAAAGCTTGCTTAAAATGCAATATTATGCGAAATTCTGAGATTTGAAGGCAAAATCACATATCGTGATACTACATGAAATAGTATCGAAATATTGGTAAAAATGAATATATTTACGTAATATCAAACTACATGAAAAACGTGAAAAAAGTCACTATATAACCATATTTGAGGATTTTAACTTCAAATCATAGAGCGAGGTTTCGTATTAATTAGTTCCAAGAAAAGACATATGACAATGTTGTTTCCAATACAAATGATAAAAAACAATGTGTTTTCATTAGAATTAACTATAATGTTCTTTATTTTCCGTTTATATTAACGATGGAAGATGTACACGTAAAACCGCTCTAATCCGGCTGAAACGTCGATATATGCAATAAAAACCGAACTTCTCCCCTTTATAATATCTTACTCAGTATTTTAACGAGAAACAAATAGATGATTGAAAATGAAGTATTTAGGGTTATTATCTAATCAATTATGTGTTTGCATCATTTTTATCGTATATATATATGAATTAATACCCATGGACGGAAAATTCACAAAAACGTGGAAAACGGCAAAATATTGCCTAATTCGATGATATTTTGTTTAAATCACATGAAGGAAAAGGAGATGATAAACGTTAAAATATTGCTAAATTCGATGATTTTTCGTACGAAGCAAAATGCAAGAAAACTTGCTTAAAATGCAATATTATGCGAAATTCTGAGATTTGAAGGCCAAATCACATATCGTGATACTACATGAAATAGTATCGAAATATTGGTAAAAATGAATATATTTACGTAATATCAAACTACATGAAAAACGTGAAAAAAGTCACTATATAACCATATTTGAGGATTTTAACTTCAAATCATAGAGCGAGGTTTCGTATTATTTAGTTCCAAGAAAAGACATATGACAATGTTGTTTCCAATACAAATGATAAAAAACAATGTGTTTTCATTAGAATTACCTATAATGTTCTTGATTTTCCGTTTATATTAACGATGGAAGATGTACACGTAAAACCGCTCTAATCCGGCTGAAACGTCGATATATGCAATAAAAACCGAACTTCTCCCCTTTTCAATATCTTACTCAGTATTTTAACGAGAAACAAATAGATGATTGAAAATGAAGTATTTAAGGTTATTATCTAATCAATTATGTGTTTGCATCATTTTTATCGTATATATATATGAATTAATACCCATGGACGGAAAATTCACAAAAACGTGGAAAACGGCAAAATATTCCCTAATTCGATGATATTTTGTTTAAATCACATGAAGGAAAGGGAGATGATAAACGTTAAAATATTGCTAAATTCGATGATTTTTCGTACGAAGCAAAATGCAAGAAAGCTTGCTTAAAATGCAATATTATGCGAAATTCTGAGATTTGAAGGCCAAATCACATATCGTGATACTACATGAAATAATATCGAAATATTGGTAAAAATGAATATATTTACGTAATATCAAACTACATGAAAAACGTGAAAAAAGTCACTATATAACCATATTTGAGGATTTTAACTTCAAATCATAGAGCGAGGTTTCGTATTATTTAGTTCCAAGAAAAGACATATGACAATGTTGTTTCCAATACAAATGATAAAAAACAATGTGTTTTCATTAGAATTAACTATAATGTTCTTGATTTTCCGTTTATATTAACGATGGAAGATGTACACGTAAAACCGCTCTAATCCGGCTGAAACGTCGATATATGCAATTAAAACCGAACTTCTCCCCTTTATAATATCTTACTCAGTATTTTAACGAGAAACAAATAGATGATTGAAAATGAAGTATTTAAGGTTATTATCTAATCAATTATGTGTTTGCATCTTTTTTATCGTATATATATATGAATTAATACCCATGGACGGAAAATTCACAAAAACGTGGAAAACGGCAAAATATTGCCTAATTCGATGATATTTTGTTTAAATCACATGAAGGAAAAGGAGATTATCAACGTTAAAATGTTGCTAAATTCCATGATTTTTCGTACGAAGCAAAATGCAAGAAAACTTGCTTGAAATGCAATATTATGCGAAATTCTGAGATTTGAAGGCCAAATCACATATCGTGATACTACATGAAATAGTATCGAAATATTGGTAAAAATGAATATATTTACGTAATATCAAACTACATGAAAAACGTGAAAAAGTCACTATATAACCATATTTGAGGATTTTAACTTCAAATCATAGAGCGAGGTTTCGTATTATTTAGTTCCAAGAAAAGACATATGACAATGTTGTTTCCAATACAAATGATAAAAAACAATGTGTTTTCATTAGAATTAACTATAATGTTCTTGATTTTCCGTTTATATTAACGAGGGAAGATGTACACGTAAAACCGCTCTAATCCGGCTGAAACGTCGATATATGCAATAAAAACCGAACTTCTCCCCTTTTCAATATCTTACTCAGTATTTTAACGAGAAACAAATAGATGATTGAAAATGAAGTATTTAAGGTTATTATTTAATCAATTATGTGTTTGCATCATTTTTATCGTATATATATGAATTAAAACCCATGGACTGAAAATTCACAAAAACGTGGAAAACGGCAAAATATTGCCTAATTCGATGATATTTTGTTTAAATCACATGAAGGAAAAGGAGATGATAAACGTCAAAATATTGCTATATTCGATGATTTTTCGTACGAAACAAAATGCAAGAAAACTTGCTTAAAATGCAATATTATGCGAAATTCTGAGATTTGAAGGCCAAATCACATATCGTGATACTACATGAAATTGTATCGAAATATTGGTAAAAATGATTATAATTACGTAAAATCAAACTACATGAAAAACGTGAAAAAAGTCACTATATAACCATATTTGAGGATTTAACTTCAAATCATAGAGCGAGGTTTCGTATTATTTAGTCCCAAGAAAAGACATATGACAATGTTGTTTTCAATACAAATGATAAAAAACAATGTGTTTTCATTAGAATTAACTATAATGTTCTTGATTTTCCGTTTATATTAACGATGGAAGATGTACACGTAAAACCGCTCTAATCCGGCTGAAACGTCGATATATGCAATACAAACCAAACTTCTCCCCTTTTCAATATCTTACTCAGTATTTTAACGAGAAACAACTAGATGATTGAAAATGAAGTATTTAAGGTTATTATCTAATCAATTATGTGTTTGCATCATTTTTATCGTATATATATATGAATTAATACCCATGGACGGAAAATTCACAAAAACGTGGAAAACGGCAAAATATTGCCTAATTCGATGATATTTTGTTTAAATCACATGTAGGAAAAGGAGATGATAAACGTTAAAATATTGCTAAATTCGATGATTTTTCGTACGAAGCAAAATGCAAGAAAACTTGCTTAAAAGAAATATTATGCGATATTATGATATTATGCGAAATTCTGAGATTTGAAGGCCAAATCACATATCGTGATACTACATGAAATAGTATCGAAATATTGGTAAAAATGAATATATTTACGTAATATCAAACTACATGAAAAACGTGAAAAAAGTCACTATATAACCATATTTGAGGATTTTAACTTCAAATCATAGAGCGAGGTTTCGTATTACTTAGTTCCAAGAAAAGACATATGACAATGTTGTTTCCAATACAAATGATAAAAAACAATGTGTTTTCATTAGAATTACCTATAATGTTCTTGATTTTCCGTTTATATTAACGATGGAAGATGTACACGTAAAACCGCTCTAATCCGGCTGAAACGTCGATATATGCAATAAAAACCGAACTTCTCCCCTTTTCAATATCTTACTCAGTATTTTAACGAGAAACAAATAGATGATTGAAAATGAAGTATTTAAGGTTATTATCTAATCAATTATGTGTTTGCATCATTTTTATCGTATATATATATGAATTAATACCCATGGACGGAAAATTCACAAAAACGTGGAAAACGGCAAAATATTCCCTAATTCGATGATATTTTGTTTAAATCACATGAAGGAAAAGGAGATGATAAACGTTAAAATATTGCTAAATTCGATGATTTTTCGTACGAAGAAAATGCAAGAAAACTTGCTTAAAATGCAATATTATGCGAAATTCTGAGATTTGAAGGCCAAATCACATATCGTGATACTACATGAAATAGTATCGAAATATTGGTAAAAATGAATATATTTACGTAATATCAAACTACATGAAAAACGTGAAAAAAGTCACTATATAACCATATTTGAGGATTTTAACTTCAAATCATAGAGCGAGGTTTCGTATTACTTAGTTCCAAGAAAAGACATATGACAATGTTGTTTCCAATACAAATGATAAAAAACAATGTGTTTTCATTAGAATTACCTATAATGTTCTTGATTTTCCGTTTATATTAACGATGGAAGATGTACACGTTAAACCGCTCTAATCCGGCTGAAACGTCGATATATGCAATAAAAACCGAACTTCTCCCCTTTTCAATATCTTACTCAGTATTTTAACGAGAAACAAATAGATGATTGAAAATGAAGTATTTAAGGTTATTATCTAATCAATTATGTGTTTGCATCATTTTTATCGTATATATATATGAATTAATACCCATGGACGGAAAATTCACAAAAACGTGGAAAACGGCAAAATATTCCCTAATTCGATGATATTTTGTTTAAATCACATGAAGGAAAGGGAGATGATAAACGTTAAAATATTGCTAAATTCGATGATTTTTCGTACGAAGCAAAATGCAAGAAAGCTTGCTTAAAATGCAATATTATGCGAAATTCTGAGATTTGAAGGCCAAATCACATATCGTGATACTACATGAAATAGTATCGAAATATTGGTAAAAATGAATATATTTACGTAATACCAAACTACATGAAAAACGTGAAAAAAGTCACTATATAACCATATTTGAGGATTTTAACTTCAAATCATAGAGCGAGGTTTCGTATTATTTGGATCCAAGAAAAGACATATGAGAATGTTGCTTCCAATACAAATGATAAAAAACAATGTGTTTTCATTAGAATTACCTATAATGTTCTTGATTTTCCGTTTATATTAACGATGGAAGATGTACACGTAAAACCGCTCTAATCCGGCTGAAACGTCGATATATGCAATAAAAACCGAACTTCTCCCCTTTATAATATCTTACTCAGTATTTTAACGAGAAACAAATAGATGATTGAAAATGAAGTATTTAGGGTTATTATCTAATCAATTATGTGTTGGCATCATTTTTATCGTATATATATGTGAATTAATACCCATGGACGGAAAATTCACAAAAACGTGGAAAACGGCAAAATATTGCCTAATTCTATGATATTTTGTTTAAATCACATGAAGGAAAAGGAGATGATAAACGTTAAAATATTGCTAAATTCGATGATTTTTCGTAAGAAGCAAAATGCAAGAAAACTTGCTTAAAATGCAATATTATGCGAAATTCTGAGATTTGAAGGCCAAATCACATATCGTGTTACTACATGAAATAGTATCGAAATATTGGTAAAAATGAATATATTTACGTAATATCAAACTACATGAAAAACGTGAAAAAAGTCACTATATAACCATATTTGAGGATTTTAACTTCAAATCATAGAGCGAGGTTTCGTATTACTTAGTTCCAAGAAAAGACATATGACAATGTTGTTTCCAATACAAATGATAAAAAACAATGTGTTTTCATTAGAATTACCTATAATGTTCTTGATTTTCCGTTTATATTAACGATGGAAGATGTACACGTAAAACCGCTCTAATCCGGCTGAAACGTCGATATATGCAATAAAAACCGAACTACTCCCCTTTTCAATATCTTACTCAGTATTTTAACGAGAAACAAATAGATGATTGAAAATGAAGTATTTAAGGTTATTATCTAATCAATTATGTGTTTGCATCATTTTTATCGTATATATATATGAATTAATACCCATGGACGGAAAATTCACAAAAACGTGGAAAACGGCAAAATATTGCCTAATTCGATGATATTTTGTTTAAATCACATGAAGGAAAAGGAGATTATCAACGTTAAAATATTGCTAAATTCGATGATTTTTCGTACGAAGCAAAATGCAAGAAAGCTTGCTTAAAATGCAATATTATGCGAAATTCTGAGATTTGAAGGCCAAATCACATATCGTGATACTACATGAAATAGTATCGAAATATTGGTAAAAATGAATATATTTACGTAATATCAAACTACATGAAAAACGTGAAAAAAGTCACTATATAACCATATTTGAGGATTTTAACTTCAAATCATAGAGCGAGGTTTCGTATTATTTAGTTCCAAGAAAAGACATATGACAATGTTGTTTCCAATACAAATGATAAAAAACAATGTGTTTTCATTAGAATTAACTATAATGTTCTTGATTTTCCGTTTATATTAACGATGGAAGATGTACACGTAAAACCGCTCTAATCCGGCTGAAACGTCGATATATGCAATACAAACCGAACTTCTCCCCTTTTCAATATCTTACTCAGTATTTTAACGAGAAACAACTAGATGATTGAAAATGAAGTATTTAAGGTTATTATCTAATCAATTATGTGTTTGCATCATTTTTATCGTATATATATATGAATTAATACCCATGGACGGAAAATTCACAAAAACGTGGAAAACGGCAAAATATTGCCTAATTCGATGATATTTTGTTTAAATCACATGAAGGAAAAGGAGATGATAAACGTTAAAATATTGCTAAATTCGATGATTTTTCGTACGAAGCAAAATGCAAGAAAACTTGCTTAAAAGAAATATTATGCGATATTATGATATTATGCGAAATTCTGAGATTTGAAGGCCAAATCACATATCGTGATACTACATGAAATAGTATCGAAATATTGGTAAAAATGAATATATTTACGTAATATCAAACTACATGAAAAACGTGAAAAAATTCACTGTATAACCATATTTAAGGATTTTAACTTCAAATCATAGAGCGAGGTTTCGTATTATTTAGATCCAAGAAAAGACATATGACAATGTTTTTTCCAATACAAATGATAAAAAACAATGTGTTTTCATTAGAATTAACTATAATGTTTTTGATTTTCCGTTTATATTAACGATGGAAGATGTACACGTAAAACCGTTTAATCCGGCTGAAACGTCGATATATGCAATAAAAACCGAACTTCTCCCCTTTTCAATATCTTACTCAGTATTTTAACGAGAAACAAATAGATGATTGAAAATGAAGTATTTAAGGTTATTATCTAATCAATTATGTGATTGCATCATTTTTATCGTATATATATATGAATTAATACCCATGAACGGAAAATTCACAAAAACGTGGAAAACGGTAAAATATTGCCTAATTCGATGATATTTTGTTTAAATCACATGAAGGAAAAGGAGATGATAAACGTTAAAATATTGCTAAATTCGATGATTTTTCGTACGAAGCAAAATGCAAGAAAACTTGCTTAAAAGAAATATTATGCGATATTATGATATTATGCGAAATTCTGAGATTTGAAGGCCAAATCACATATCGTGATACTACCTGAAATAGTATCGAAATATTGGTAAAAATGAATATATTTACGTAATATCAAACTACATGAAAAACGTGAAAAAAGTCACTATATAACCATATTTGAGGATTTTAACTTCAAATCATAGAGCGAGGTTTCGTATTATTTAGTTCCAAGAAAAGACATATGACAATGTTGTTTCCAATACAAATGATAAAAAACAATGTGTTTTCATTAGAATTAACTATAATGTTCATGATTTTCCGTTTATATTAACGAGGGAAGATGTACACGTAAAACCGCTCTAATCCGGCTGAAACGTCGATATATGCAATAAAAACCGAACTTCTCCCCTTTTCAATATCTTACTCAGTATTTTAACGAGAAACAAATAGATGATTGAAAATGAAGTATTTAAGGTTATTATCTAATCAATTATGTTTTTGCATCATTTTTATCGTAAATATATGAATTAAAACCCATGGACTGAAAATTCACAAAAACGTGGAAAACGGCAAAATATTGCCTAATTCGATGATATTTTGTTTAAATCACATGAAGGAAAAGCAGATGATAAACGTCAAAATATTGCTATATTCGATGATTTTTCGCATGAAACAAAATGCAAGAAAACTTGCATAAAATGCAATATTATGCAAAATTCTGAGATTTGAAGGCCAAATCACATATCGTGATACTACATAAAATAGTATCGAAATATTGGTAAAAATGAATATACTTACGTAATATCAAACTACATGAAAAACGTGAAAAAAGTCACTATATAACCATATTTGAGGATTTTAACTTCAAATCATAGAGCGAGGTTTCGTATTATTTAGATCCAAGAAAAGACATATGACAATGTTGTTTCCAATACAAATTATAAAAAACAATGTGTTTTCATTAGAATTAACTATAATGTTCTTGATTTTCCGTTTATATTAACGATGGAAGATGTACACGAAAAACCGCTTTAATCCGGCTGAAACGTCGATATATGCAATAAAAACCAAACTTCTCCCCTTTTCAATATCTTACTCAGTATTTTAACGAGAAACAAATAGATGATTGAAAATGAAGTATTTAAGGTTATTATCTAATCAATTATGTGTTTGCATCATTTTTATCGTATATATATTCAGTACCCATGGACTGAAAATTCACAAAAACGTGGAAAACGGCAAAATATTGCCTAATTCGATGATATTTTGTTTAAATCACATGAAGGAAAAGGAGATGATAAACGTTAAAATATTGCTAAATTCGATGATTTTTCGTACGAAGCAAAATGCAAGAAAACTTGCTTAAAAGAAATATTATGCGATATTATGATATTATGCGAAATTCTGAGATTTGAAGGCCAAATCACATATCGTGATACTACATGAAATAGTATCGAAATATTGGTAAAAATGAATATACTTACGTAATATCAAACTACATGAAAAACGTGAAAAAAGTCACTATATAACCATATTTGAGGATTTTAACTTCAAATCATAGAGCGAGGTTTCGTATTATTTAGATCCAAGAAAAGACATATGACAATGTTGTTTCCAATACAAATGATAAAAAACAATGTGTTTTCATTAGAATTAACTATAATGTTCTTGATTTTCCGTTTATATTAACGATGGAAGATGTACACGTAAAACCGCTTTAATCCGGCTGAAACGTCGATATATGCAATAAAAACCAAACTTCTCCCCTTTTCAATATCTTACTCAGTATTTTAACGAGAAACAAATAGATGATTGAAAATGAAGTATTTAAGGTTATTATCTAATCAATAATGTGTTTGCATCATTTTTATCGTATATATATATATGAATTAATACTCATGGACGGAAAATTCACAAAAACGTGGAAAACGGCAAAATATTGCCTAATTCGATGATATTTTGTTTAAATCACATGAAGGAAAAGGAGATGATAAACGTTAAAATATTGCTAAATTCGATGATTTTTCGTACGAAGCAAAATGCAAGAAAACTTGCTTAAAATGCAATATTATGCGAAATTCTGAGATTTGAAGGCCAAATCACATATCGTGATACTACATGAAATAGTATCGAAATATTGGTAAAAATGAATATATTTACGTAATATCAAACTACATGAAAAACGTGAAAAAAGTCTCTATATAACCATATTTGAGGATTTTAACTTCAAATCATAGAGCGAGGTTTCGTATTATTTAGTTCCAAGAAAACACATATGACAATGTTGTTTCCAATACAAATGATAAAAAACAATGTATTTTCATTAGAATTAACTATAATGTTCTTGATTTTCCGTTTATATTAACGAGGGAAGATGTACACGTAAAACCGCTCTAATCCGGCTGAAACGTCTATATATGCAATAAAAACCGAACTTCTCCCCTTTTCAACATCTTACTCAGTATTTTAACGAGAAACAAATAGATGATTGAAAATGAAGTATTTAAGGTTATTATCTAATCAATTATGTGTTTGCATCATTTTTATCGCATATATATGAATTAATACCCATGGACTGAAAATTCACAAAAACGTGGAAAACGGCAAAATATTGCCTAATTCGATGATATTTTGTTTAAATCACATGAAGGAAAAGGGGATGATAAACGTCAAAATATTGCTAAATTCGATGATTTTCCGTACGAAACAAAATGCAAGAAAACTTGCTTCAAATGCAATATTATGCGAAATTCTGAGATTTCAAGGCCAAATCACATATCGTGATACTACATGAAATAGTATCGAAATCTTGGTAAAAATGAAAATATTTACGTAATATCAAACTACATGAAAAACGTGAAAAAAGTCACTATTTAACCATATTTGAGGATTTTAACTTCAAATCATAGAGCGAGGTTTCGTATTATTTAGATCCAAGAAAAGACATATGACAATGTTGTTTCCAATACAAATGATAAAAAACAATGTGTTTTCATTATAATTAACTATAATGTTCTTGATTTTCCGTTTATATTAACGATGGAAGATGTACACGTAAAACCGCTTTAATCCGGCTGAAACGTCGATATATGCAATAAAAACCAAACTTCTCCCCTTTTCAATATCTTACTCAGTATTTTAACGAGAAACAAATAGATGATTGAAAATGAAGTATTTAAGGTTATTATCTAATCAATTATGTGTTTGCATCATTTTTATCGTATATATATATGAATTATTACCCATGGACGGAAAATTCACAAAAACGTGGAAAACGGCAAAATATTGCCTAATTCGATGATATTTTGTTTAAATCACATGAAGGAAAAGGAGATGATAAACGTTAAAATATTGCTAAATTCGATGATTTTTCGTACGAAGCAAAATGCAAGAAAACTTGCTTAAAAGAAATATTATGCGATATTATGATATTATGCGAAATTCTGAGATTTGAAGGCCAAATCACATATCGTGATACTACATGAAATAGTATCGAAATATTGGTAAAAATGAATATATTTACGTAATATCAAACTACATGAAAAACGTGAAAAAAGTCACTATATAACCATATTTGAGGATTTTAACTTCAAATCATAGAGCGAGGTTTCGTATTATTTAGATCCAAGAAAAGACATATGACAATGTTGTTTCCAATACAAATGATAAAAAACAATGTGTTTTCATTAGAATTAACTATAATGTTCTTGATTTTCCGTTTATATTAACGATGGAAGATGTACACGTAAAACCGCTCTAATCCGGTTGAAACGTCGATATATGCAATAAAAACCGAACTTCTCCCCTTTTCAATATCTTACTCAGTATTTTAACGAGAAACAAATAGATGATTGAAAATGAAGTATTTAAGGTTATTATCTAATCAATTATGTGTTTGCATCATTTTTATCGTATATATATGAATTAAAACCCATGGACTGAAAATTCACAAAAACGTGGAAAACGGCAAAATATTGCCTAATTCGATGATATTTTGTTTAAATCACATGAAGGAAAAGGAGATGATAAACGTCAAAATATTGCTATATTCGATGATTTTTCGTACGAAACAAAATGCAAGAAAACTTGCTTAAAATGCAATATTATGCAAAATTCTGAGATTTGAAGGCCAAATCACATATCGTGATACTACATGAAATAGTATCGAAATATTGGTAAAAATGAATATACTTACGTAATATCAAACTACATGAAAAACGTGAAAAAAGTCACTATATAACCATATTTGAGGATTTTAACTTCAAATCATAGAGCGAGGTTTCGTATTATTTAGATCCAAGAAAAGACATATGACAATGTTGTTTCCAATACAAATGATAAAAAACAATGTGTTTTCATTAGAATTAACTATAATGTTCTTGATTTTCCGTTTATATTAACGATGGAAGATGTACACGTAAAACCGCTCTAATCCGGTTGAAACGTCGATATATGCAATAAAAACCGAACTTCTCCCCTTTTCAATATCTTACTCAGTATTTTAACGAGAAACAAATAGATGATTGAAAATGAAGTATTTAAGGTTATTATCTAATCAATTATGTGTTTGCATCATTTTTATCGTATATATATGAATTAAAACCCATGGACTGAAAATTCACAAAAACGTGGAAAACGGCAAAATATTGCCTAATTCCATGATATTTTGTTTAAATCACATGAAGGAAAAGGAGATGATAAACGTCAAAATATTGCTATATTCGATGATTTTTCGTACGAAACAAAATGCAAGAAAACTTGCTTAAAATGCAATATTATGCAAAATTCTGAGATTTGAAGGCCAAATCACATATCGTGATACTACATGAAATAGTATCGAAATATTGGTAAAAATGAATATACTTACGTAATATCAAACTACATGAAAAACGTGAAAAAAGTCACTATATAACCATATTTGAGGATTTTAACTTCAAATCATAGAGCGAGGTTTCGTATTATTTAGATCCAAGAAAAGACATATGACAATGTTGTTTCCAATACAAATGATAAAAAACAATGTGTTTTCATTAGAATTAACTATAATGTTTTTGATTTTCCGTTTATATTAACGATGGAAGATGTACACGTAAAACCGTTTAATCCGGCTGAAACGTCGATATATGCAATAAAAACCGAACTTCTCCCCTTTTCAATATCTTACTCAGTATTTTAACGAGAAACAAATAGATGATTGAAAATGAAGTATTTAAGGTTATTATCTAATCAATTATGTGTTTGCATCATTTTTATCGTATATATATATGAATTAATACCCATGAACAGAAAATTCACAAAAACGTGGAAAACGGCAAAATATTGCCTAATTCGATGATATTTTGTTTAAATCACATGAAGGAAAAGGAGATGATAAACGTTAAAATATTGCTAAATTCGATGATTTTTCGTACGAAGCAAAATGCAAGAAAACTTGCTTAAAAGAAATATTATGCGATATTATGATATTATGCGAAATTCTGAGATTTGAAGGCCAAATCACATATCGTGATACTACATGAAATAGTATCGAAATATTGGTAAAAATGAATATATTTACGTAATATCAAACTACATGAAAAACGTGAAAAAAGTCACTATATAACCATATTTGAGGATTTTAACTTCAAATCATAGAGCGAGGTTTCGTATTATTTAGTTCCAAGAAAAGACATATGACAATGTTGTTTCCAATACAAATGATAAAAAACAATGTGTTTTCATTAGAATTAACTATAATGTTCTTGATTTTCCGTTTATATTAACGAGGGAAGATATACACGTAAAACCGCTCTAATCCGGCTGAAACGTCGATATATGCAATAAAAACCGAACTTCTCCCCTTTTCAATATCTTACTCAGTATTTTAACGAGAAACAAATAGATGATTGAAAATGAAGTATTTAAGGTTATTATCTAATCAATTATGTTTTTGCATCATTTTTATCGTATATATATGAATTAAAACCAAAGGACTGAAAATTCACAAAAACGTGGAAAACGGCAAAATATTGCCTAATTCGATGATATTTTGTTTAAATCACATGAAGGAAAAGCAGATGATAAACGTCAAAATATTGCTATATTCGATGATTTTTCGTACGAAACAAAATGCAAGAAAACTTGCATAAAATGCAATATTATGCAAAATTCTGAGATTTGAAGGCCAAATCACATATCGTGATACTACATGAAATAGTATCGAAATATTGGTAAAAATGAAAATATTTACGTAATATCAAACTACATGAAAAACGTGAAAAAAAGTCACTATTTAACCATATTTGAGGATTTTAACTTCAAATCATAGAGCGAGGTTTCGTATTATTTAGATCCAAGAAAAGACATATGACAATGTTGTTTCCAATACAAATGATAAAAAACAATGTGTTTTCATTAGAATTAACTATAATGTTCTTGATTTTCCGTTTATATTAACGATGGAAGATGTACACGTAAAACCGCTTTAATCCGGCTGAAACGTCGATATATGCAATAAAAACCAATCTTCTCCCCTTTTCAATATCTTACTCAGTATTTTAACGAGAAACAAATAGATGATTGAAAATGAAGTATTTAAGGTTATTATCTAATGAATTATGTGTTTGCACAATTTTTATCGTATATATATATGAATTATTACCCATGGACGGAAAATTCACAAAAACGTGGAAAACGGCAAAATATTGCCTAATTCGATGATATTTTGTTTAAATCACATGAAGGAAAAGGAGATGATAAACGTTAAAATATTGCTAAATTCGATGATTTTTCGTACGAAGCAAAATGCAAGAAAACTTGCTTAAAAGAAATATTATGCGATATTATGATATTATGCGAAATTCTGAGATTTGAAGGCCAAATCACATATCGTGATACTACATGAAATAGTATCGAAATATTGGTAAAAATGAATATATTTACGTAATATCAAACTACATGAAAAACGTGAAAAAAGTCACTATATAACCATATTTGAGGATTTTAACTTCAAATCATAGAGCGAGGTTTCGTATTATTTAGATCCAAGAAAAGACATATGACAATGTTGTTTCCAATACAAATGATAAAAAACAATGTGTTTTCATTAGAATTAACTATAATGTTCTTGATTTTCCGTTTATATTAACGATGGAAGATGTACACGTAAAACCGCTCTAATCCGGCTGAAACGTCGATATATGCAATAAAAACCGAACTTCTCCCCTTTTAAATATCTTACTCAGTATTTTAACGAGAAACAAATAGATGATTGAAAATGAAGTATTTAAGGTTATTATCTAATCAATAATGTGTTTGCATCATTTTTATCGTATATATATATATGAATTATTACTCATGGACGGAAAATTCACAAAAACGTGGAAAACGGCAAAATATTGCCTAATTCGATGATATTTTGTTTAAATCACATGAAGGAAAAGGAGATGATAAACGTTAAAATATTGCTAAATTCGATGATTTTTCGTACGAAGCAAAATGCAAGAAAACTTGCTTAAAATGCAATATTATGCGAAATTCTGAGATTTGAAGGCCAAATCACATATCGTGATACTACATGAAATAGTATCGAAATATTGGTAAAAATGAATATATTTACGTAATATCAAACTACATGAAAAACGTGAAAAAAGTCTCTATATAACCATATTTGAGGATTTTAACTTCAAATCATAGAGCGAGGTTTCGTATTATTTAGTTCCAAGAAAAGACATATGACAATGTTGTTTCCAATACAAATGATAAAAAACAATGTATTTTCATTAGAATTAACTATAATGTTCTTGATTTTCCGTTTATATTAACGAGGGAAGATGTACACGTAAAACCGCTCTAATCCGGCTGAAACGTCTATATATGCAATAAAAACCGAACTTCTCCCCTTTTCAACATCTTACTCAGTATTTTAACGAGAAACAAATAGATGATTGAAAATGAAGTATTTAAGGTTATTATCTAATCAATTATGTGTTTGCATCATTTTTATCGTATATATATGAATTAATACCCATGGACTGAAAATTCACAAAAACGTGGAAAACGGCAAAATATTGCCTAATTCGATGATATTTTGTTTAAATCACATGAAGGAAAAGGGGATGATAAACGTCAAAATATTGCTAAATTCGATGATTTTCCGTACGAAACAAAATGCAAGAAAACTTGCTTAAAATGCAATATTATGCGAAATTCTGAGATTTCAAGGCCAAATCACATATCGTGATACTACATGAAATAGTATCGAAATATTGGTAAAAATGAATATATTTACGTAATATCAAACTACATGAAAAACGTGAAAAAAGTCACTATTTAACCATATTTGAGGATTTTAACTTCAAATCATAGAGCGAGGTTTCGTATTATTTAGATCCAAGAAAAGACATATGACAATGTTGTTTCCAATACAAATGATAAAAAACAATGTGTTTTCATTAGAATTAACTATAATGTTCTTGATTTTCCGTTTATATTAACGATGGAAGATGTACACGTAAAACCGCTTTAATCCGGCTGAAACGTCGATATATGCAATAAAAACCAAACTTCTCCCCTTTTCAATATCTTACTCAGTATTTTAACGAGAAACAAATAGATGATTGAAAATGAAGTATTTAAGGTTATTATCTAATCAATTATGTGTTTGCATCATTTTTATCGTATATATATATGAATTATTACCCATGGACGGAAAATTCACAAAAACGTGGAAAACGGCAAAATATTGCCTAATTCGATGATATTTTGTTTAAATCACATGAAGGAAAAGGAGATGATAAACGTTAAAATATTGCTAAATTCGATGATTTTTCGTACGAAGCAAAATGCAAGAAAACTTGCTTAAAAGAAATATTATGCGATATTATGATATTATGCGAAATTCTGAGATTTGAAGGCCAAATCACATATCGTGATACTACATGAAATAGTATCGAAATATTGGTAAAAATGAATATATTTACGTAATATCAAACTACATGAAAAACGTGAAAAAAGTCACTATATAACCATATTTGAGGATTTTAACTTCAAATCATAGAGCGAGGTTTCGTATTATTTAGATCCAAGAAAAGACATATGACAATGTTGTTTCCAATACAAATGATAAAAAACAATGTGTTTTCATTAGAATTAACTATAATGTTCTTGATTTTCCGTTT
This sequence comes from Procambarus clarkii, assembly GCF_040958095.1. NCBI lineage: Eukaryota > Metazoa > Arthropoda > Malacostraca > Decapoda > Cambaridae > Procambarus > Procambarus clarkii. The sequence continues at coordinate 144,085 of NC_091156.1, forward strand.
ATATTAACGATGGAAGATGTACACGTAAAACCGCTCTAATCCGGCTGAAACGTCGATATATGCAATAAAAACCGAACTTCTCCCCTTTTCAATATCTTACTCAGTATTTTAACGAGAAACAAATAGATGATTGAAAATGAAGTATTTAAGGTTATTATCTAATCAATTATGTGTTTGCATCATTTTTATCGTATATATATATGAATTAATACCCATGGACGGAAAATTCACAAAAACGTGGAAAACGGCAAAATATTGCCTAATTCGATGATATTTTGTTTAAATCACATAAAGGAAAAGGAGATGATAAACGTAAAAATATTGCTAAATTCGATGATTTTTCGTACGAAGTAAAATGCAAGAAAACTTGCTTAAAATGCAATATTATGCGAAATTCTGAGATTTGAAGGTCAAATCACATATCGTGATACTACATGAAATAGTATCGAAATATTGGTAAAAATTAATATATTTACGTAATATCAAACTACATGAAAAACGTGAAAAAAGTCACTATATAACCATATTTGAGGATTTTAACTTCAAATCATAGAGCGAGGTTTCGTATTATTTAGATCCAAGAAAAGACATATGACAATGTTGTTTCCAATACAAATGATAAAAAACAATGTGTTTTCATTAGAATTAACTATAATGTTCTTGATTTTCCGTTTATATTAACGATGGAAGATGTACACGTAAAACCGCTCTTATCCGGTTGAAACGTCGATATATGCAATAAAAACCGAACTTCTCCCCTTTTCAATATCTTACTCAGTATTTTAACGAGAAACAAATAGATGATTGAAAATGAAGTATTTAAGGTTATTATCTAATCAATTATGTGTTTGCATCATTTTTATCGTATATATATGAATTAAAACCCATGGACTGAAAATTCACAAAAACGTGGAAAACGGCAAAATATTGCCTAATTCGATGATATTTTGTTTAAATCACATGAAGGAAAAGGAGATGATAAACGTCAAAATATTGCTATATTCGATGATTTTTCGTACGAAACAAAATGCAAGAAAACTTGCTTAAAATGCAATATTATGCAAAATTCTGAGATTTGAAGGCCAAATCACATATCGTGATACTACATGAAATAGTATCGAAATATTGGTAAAAATGAATATACTTACGTAATATCAAACTACATGAAAAACGTGAAAAAAGTCACTATATAACCATATTTGAGGATTTTAACTTCAAATCATAGAGCGAGGTTTCGTATTATTTAGATCCAAGAAAAGACATGACAATGTTGTTTCCAATACAAATGATAAAAAACAATGTGTTTTCATTAGAATTAACTATAATGTTCTTGATTTTCCGTTTATATTAACGATGGAAGATGTACACGTAAAACCGCTTTAATCCGGCTGAAACGTCGATATATGCAATAAAAACCAAACTTCTCCCCTTTTCATTATCTTACTCAGTATTTTAACGAGAAACAAATAGATGATTGAAAATGAAGTATTTAAGGTTATTATCTAATGAATTATGTGTTTGCACAATTTTTATCGTATATATATATGAATTATTACCCATGGACGGAAAATTCACAAAAACGTGGAAAACGGCAAAATATTGCCTAATTCGATGATATTTTGTTTAAATCACATGAAGGAAAAGGAGATGATAAACGTTAAAATATTGCTAAATTCGATGATTTTTCGTACGAAGCAAAATGCAAGAAAACTTGCTTAAAAGAAATATTATGCGATATTATGATATTATGCGAAATTCTGAGATTTGAAGGCCAAATCACATATCGTGATACTACATGAAATAGTATCGAAATATTGGTAAAAATGAATATATTTACGTAATATCAAACTACATGAAAAACGTGAAAAAAGTCACTATATAACCATATTTGAGGATTTTAACTTCAAATCATAGAGCGAGGTTTCGTATTATTTAGGTCCAAGAAAAGACATATGACAATGTTGTTTCCAATACAAATGATAAAAAACAATGTGTTTTCATTAGAATTAACTATAATGTTCTTGATTTTCCGTTTATATTAACGATGGAAGATGTACACGTAAAACCGCTCTAATCCGGCTGAAACGTCGATATATGCAATAAAAATCGAACTTCTCCCCTTTTAAATATCTTACTCAGTATTTTAACGAGAAACAAATAGATGATTGAAAATGAAGTATTTAAGGTTATTATCTAATCAATAATGTGTTTGCATCATTTTTATCGTATATATATATATGAATTAATACTCATGGACGGAAAATTCACAAAAACGTGGAAAACGGCAAAATATTGCCTAATTCGATGATATTTTGTTTAAATCACATGAAGGAAAAGGAGATGATAAACGTTAAAATATTGCTAAATTCGATGATTTTTCGTACGAAGCAAAATGCAAGAAAACTTGCTTAAAATGCAATATTATGCGAAATTCTGAGATTTGAAGGCCAAATCACATATCGTGATACTACATGAAATAGTATCGAAATATTGGTAAAAATGAATATATTTACTTAATATCAAACTACATGAAAAACGTGAAAAAAGTCTCTATATAACCATATTTGAGGATTTTAACTTCAAATCATAGAGCGAGGTTTCGTATTATTTAGTTCCAAGAAAAGACATATGACAATGTTGTTTCCAATACAAATGATAAAAAACAATGTATTTTCATTAGAATTAACTATAATGTTCTTGATTTTCCGTTTATATTAACGAGGGAAGATGTACACGTAAAACCGCTCTAATCCGGCTGAAACGTCTATATATGCAATAAAAACCGAACTTCTCCCCTTTTCAACATCTTACTCAGTATTTTAACGAGAAACAAATAGATGATTGAAAATGAAGTATTTAAGGTTATTATCTAATCAATTATGTGTTTGCATCATTTTTATCGTATATATATGAATTAATACCCATGGACTGAAAATTCACAAAAACGTGGAAAACGGCAAAATATTGCCTAATTCGATGATATTTTGTTTAAATCACATGAAGGAAAAGGGGATGATAAACGTCAAAATATTGCTAAATTCGATGATTTTCCGTACGAAACAAAATGCAAGAAAACTTGCTTAAAATGCAATATTATGCGAAATTCTGAGATTTCAAGGCCAAATCACATATCGTGATACTACATGAAATAGTATCGAAATATTGGTAAAAATGAATATATTTACGTAATATCAAACTACATGAAAAACGTGAAAAAAGTCACTATTTAACCATATTTGAGGATTTTAACTTCAAATCATAGAGCGAGGTTTCGTATTATTTAGATCCAAGAAAAGACATATGACAATGTTGTTTCCAATACAAATGATAAAAAACAATGTGTTTTCATTAGAATTAACTATAATGTTCTTGATTTTCCGTTTATATTAACGATGGAAGATGTACACGTAAAACCGCTTTAATCCGGCTGAAACGTCGATATATGCAATAAAAACCAAACTTCTCCCCTTTTCAATATCTTACTCAGTATTTTAACGAGAAACAAATAGATGATTGAAAATGAAGTATTTAAGGTTATTATCTAATCAATTATGTGTTTGCATCATTTTTATCGTATATATATATGAATTATTACCCATGGACGGAAAATTCACAAAAACGTGGAAAACGGCAAAATATTGCCTAATTCGATGATATTTTGTTTAAATCACATGAAGGAAAAGGAGATGATAAACGTTAAAATATTGCTAAATTCGATGATTTTTCGTACGAAGCAAAATGCAAGAAAACTTGCTTAAAAGAAATATTATGCGATATTATGATATTATGCGAAATTCTGAGATTTGAAGGCCAAATCACATATCGTGATACTACATGAAATAGTATCGAAATATTGGTAAAAATGAATATATTTACGTAATATCAAACTACATGAAAAACGTGAAAAAAGTCACTATATAACCATATTTGAGGATTTTAACTTCAAATCATAGAGCGAGGTTTCGTATTATTTAGATCCAAGAAAAGACATATGACAATGTTGTTTCCAATACAAATGATAAAAAACAATGTGTTTTCATTAGAATTAACTATAATGTTCTTGATTTTCCGTTTATATTAACGATGGAAGATGTACACGTAAAACCGCTCTAATCCGGCTGAAACGTCGATATATGCAATAAAAACCGAACTTCTCCCCTTTTCAATATCTTACTCAGTATTTTAACGAGAAACAAATAGATGATTGAAAATGAAGTATTTAAAGTTATTATCTAATCAATTATGTGTTTGCATCATTTTTATCGTATATATATATGAATTAATACCCATGGACGGAAAATTCACAAAAACGTGGAAAACGGCAAAATATTGCCTAATTCGATGATATTTTGTTTAAATCACATAAAGGAAAAGGAGATGATAAACGTAAAAATATTGCTAAATTCGATGATTTTTCGTACGAAGTAAAATGCAAGAAAACTTGCTTAAAATGCAATATTATGCGAAATTCTGAGATTTGAAGGTCAAATCACATATCGTGATACTACATGAAATAGTATCGAAATATTGGTAAAAATTAATATATTTACGTAATATCAAACTACATGAAAAACGTGAAAAAAGTCACTATATAACCATATTTGAGGATTTTAACTTCAAATCATAGAGCGAGGTTTCGTATTATTTAGATCCAAGAAAAGACATATGACAATGTTGTTTCCAATACAAATGATAAAAAACAATGTGTTTTCATTAGAATTAACTATAATGTTCTTGATTTTCCGTTTATATTAACGATGGAAGATGTACACGTAAAACCGCTCTAATCCGGTTGAAACGTCGATATATGCAATAAAAACCGAACTTCTCCCCTTTTCAATATCTTACTCAGTATTTTAACGAGAAACAAATAGATGATTGAAAATGAAGTATTTAAGGTTATTATCTAATCAATTATGTGTTTGCATCATTTTTATCGTATATATATGAATTAAAACCCATGGACTGAAAATTCACAAAAACGTGGAAAACGGCAAAATATTGCCTAATTCGATGATATTTTGTTTAAATCACATGAAGGAAAAGGAGATGATGAACGTCAAAATATTGCTATATTCGATGATTTTTCGTACGAAACAAAATGCAAGAAAACTTGCTTAAAATGCAATATTATGCAAAATTCTGAGATTTGAAGGCCAAATCACATATCGTGATACTACATGAAATAGTATCGAAATATTGGTAAAAATGAATATACTTACGTAAAATCAAACTACATGAAAAACGTGAAAAAAGTCACTATATAACCATATTTGAGGATTTTAACTTCAAATCATAGAGCGAGGTTTCGTATTATTTAGATCCAAGAAAAGACATATGACAATGTTGTTTCCAATACAAATGATAAAAAACAATGTGTTTTCATTAGAATTAACTATAATGTTCTTGATTTTCCGTTTATATTAACGATGGAAGATGTACACGTAAAACCGCTTTAATCCGGCTGAAACGTCGATATATGCAATAAAAACCAAACTTCTCCCCTTTTCAATATCTTACTCAGTATTTTAACGAGAAACAAATAGATGATTGATAATGAAGTATTTAAGGTTATTATCTAATCAATAATGTGTTTGCATCATTTTTATCGTATATATATATATGAATTAATACCCATGGACGGAAAATTCACAAAAACGTGGAAAACGGCAAAATATTGCCTAATTCGATGATATTTTGTTTAAATCACATGAAGGAAAAGGAGATGATAAACGTTAAAATATTGCTAAATTCGATGATTTTTCGTACGAAGCAAAATGCAAGAAAACTTGCTTAAAATGCAATATTATGCGAAATTCTGAGATTTGAAGGCCAAATCACATATCGTGATACTACATGAAATAGTATCGAAATATTTGTAAAAATGAATATATTTACGTAATATCAAAGTACATGAAAAACGTGAAAAAGTCACTATTTAACCATATTTGAGGATTTTAACTTCAAATCATAGAGCGAGGTTTCGTATTATTTGGATCCAAGAAAAGACATGTGACAATGTTGTTTCCAATACAAATGATAAAAATCAATGTGTTTTCATTAGAATTAACTAAAATGTTCCTGATTTTCCATTTATATTACCGATGGAAGATGTACACGAAAACCGCTCTATTCCGGCTGAAACGTCGATATATGCAATAAAATCAGAACTTCTCCGCCTTTCAATATCTTACTCAGTATTTTAACGAGAAAGAAATAGTTGATTGAAAATGAAGTATTTAAGGTTATTATCTAATCAATTATGTGTTTGCATCATTTTTATCGTATATATATATGAATTAATACCCATGGACGGAAAATTCACAAAAACGTGGAAAACGGCAAAATATTGCCTAATTCGATGATATTTTGTTTAAATCACATAAAGGAAAAGGAGATGATAAACGTAAAAATATTGCTAAATTCGATGATTTTTCGTACGAAGCAAAATGCAAGAAAACTTGCTTAAAATGCAATATTATGCGAAATTCTGAGATTTGAAGTTCAAATCACATATCGTGATACTACATTAAATAGTATCGAAATATTGGTAAAAATTAATATATTTACGTAATATCAAACTACATGAAAAACGTGAAAAAAGTCACTATATAATCATATTTGAGGATTTTAACTTCAAATCATAGAGCGAGGTTTCGTATTATTTAGTTCCAAGAAAAGACATATGACAATGTTGTTTCCAATACAAATGATAAAAAACAATGTGTTTTCATTAGAATTAACTATAAT
>NC_091156.1:151334-208541 GCF_040958095.1 Procambarus clarkii
TAACGAGAAACAAATAGATGATTGAAAATGAAGTATTTAAGGTTATTATCTAATCAATTATGTGTTTGCATCATTTTTATCGTATATATATGAATTAAAACCCATGGACTGAAAATTCACAAAAACGTGGAAAACGGCAAAATATTGCCTAATTCGATGATATTTTGTTTAAATCACATGAAGGAAAAGGAGATGATAAACGTCAAAATATTGCTATATTCGATGATTTTTCGTACGAAACAAAATGCAAGAAAACTTGCTTAAAATGCAATATTATGCGAAATTCTGAGATTTGAAGGCCAAATCACATATCGTGATACTACATGAAATAGTATCGAAATATTGGTAAAAATGAATATATTTACGTAATATCAAACTACATGAAAAACGTGAAAAAAGTCACTATATAACCATATTTGAGGATTTTAACTTCAAATCATAGAGCGAGGTTTCGTATTATTTAGATCCAAGAAAAGACATATGACAATGTTGTTTCCAATACAAATGATAAAAAACAATGTGTTTTCATTAGAATTAACTATAATGTTCTTGATTTTCCGTTTATATTAACGATGGAAGATGTACACGTAAAACCGCTCTAATCCGGCTGAAACGTCGATATATGCAATAAAAACCGAACTTCTCCCCTTTTCAATATCTTACTCAGTATTTTAACGAGAAACAAATAGATGATTGAAAATGATGTATTTAAGGTTATTATCTAATCAATTATGTGTTTGCATCATTTTTATCGTATATATATGAATTAAAACCCATGGACTGAAAATTCACAAAAACGTGGAAAACGGCAAAATATTGCCTAATTCGATGATATTTTGTTTAAATCACATGAAGGAAAAGGAGATGATAAACGTCAAAATATTGCTATATTCGATGATTTTTCGTACGAAACAAAATGCAAGAAAACTTGCTTAAAATGCAATATTATGCGAAATTCTGAGATTTGAAGGCCAAATCACATATCGTGATACTACATGAAATAGTATCGAAATATTGGTAAAAATGAATATATTTACGTAATATCAAACTACATGAAAAACGTGAAAAAAGTCACTATATAACCATATTTGAGGATTTTAACTTCAAATCATAGAGCGAGGTTTCGTATTATTTAGATCCAAGAAAAGACATATGACAATGTTGTTTCCAATACAAATGATAAAAAACAATGTGTTTTCATTAGAATTAACTATAATGTTCTTGATTTTCCGTTTATATTAACGATGGAAGATGTACACGTAAAACCGCTCTAATCCGGCTGAAACGTCGATATATGCAATAAAAACCGAACTTCTCCCCTTTTCAATATCTTACTCAGTATTTTAACGAGAAACAAATAGATGATTGAAAATGAAGTATTTAAGGTTATTATCTAATCAATTATGTGTTTGCATCATTTTTATCGTATATATATGAATTAACACCCATGGACTGAAAATTCACAAAAACGTGGAAAACGGCAAAATATTGCCTAATTCGATGATATTTTGTTTAAATCACATGAAGGAAAAGGAGATGATAAACGTCAAAATATTGCTATATTCAATGATTTTTCGTACGAAACAAAATGCAAGAAAACTTGCTTAAAATGCAATATTATGCGAAATTCTGAGATTTGAAGGCCAAATCACATATCGTGATACTACATGAAATAGTATCGAAATATTGGTAAAAATGAATATATTTACGTAATATCAAACTACATGAAAAACGTGAAAAAAGTCACTATATAACCATATTTGAGGATTTTAACTTCAAATCATAGAGCGAGGTTTCGTATTATTTAGATCCAAGAAAAGACATATGACAATGTTGTTTCCAATACAAATGATAAAAAACAATGTGTTTTCATTAGAATTAACTATAATGTTCTTGATTTTCCGTTTATATTAACGATGGAAGATGTACACGTAAAACCGCTCTAATCCGGCTGAAACGTCGATATATGCAATAAAAACCGAACTTCTCCCCTTTTCAATATCTTACTCAGTATTTTAACGAGAAACAAATAGATGATTGAAAATGAAGTATTTAAGGTTATTATCTAATCAATTATGTGTTTGCATCATTTTTATCGTATATATATGAATTAAAACCCATGGACTGAAAATTCACAAAAACGTGGAAAACGGCAAAATATTGCCTAATTCGATGATATTTTGTTTAAATCACATGAAGGAAAAGGAGATGATAAACGTCAAAATATTGCTATATTCGATGATTTTTCGTACGAAACAAAATGCAAGAAAACTTGCTTAAAATGCAATATTATGCGAAATTCTGAGATTTGAAGGCCAAATCACATATCGTGATACTACATGAAATAGTATCGAAATATTGGTAAAAATGAATATATTTACGTAATATCAAACTACATGAAAAACGTGAAAAAAGTCACTATATAACCATATTTGAGGATTTTAACTTCAAATCATAGAGCGAGGTTTCGTATTATTTAGATCCAAGAAAAGACATATGACAATGTTGTTTCCAATACAAATGATAAAAAACAATGTGTTTTCATTAGAATTAACTATAATGTTCTTGATTTTCCGTTTATATTAACGATGGAAGATGTACACGTAAAACCGCTCTAATCCGGCTGAAACGTCGATATATGCAATAAAAACCGAACTTCTCCCCTTTTCAATATCTTACTCAGTATTTTAACGAGAAACAAATAGATGATTGAAAATGAAGTATTTAAGGTTATTATCTAATCAATTATGTGTTTGCATCATTTTTATCGTATATATATGAATTAACACCCATGGACTGAAAATTCACAAAAACGTGGAAAACGGCAAAATATTGCCTAATTCGATGATATTTTGTTTAAATCACATGAAGGAAAAGGAGATGATAAACGTCAAAATATTGCTATATTCGATGATTTTTCGTACGAAACAAAATGCAAGAAAACTTGCTTAAAATGCAATATTATGCGAAATTCTGAGATTTGAAGGCCAAATCACATATCGTGATACTACATGAAATAGTATCGAAATATTGGTAAAAATGAATATATTTACGTAATATCAAACTACATGAAAAACGTGAAAAAAGTCACTATATAACCATATTTGAGGATTTTAACTTCAAATCATAGAGCGAGGTTTCGTATTATTTAGATCCAAGAAAAGACATATGACAATGTTGTTTCCAATACAAATGATAAAAAACAATGTGTTTTCATTAGAATTAACTATAATGTTCTTGATTTTCCGTTTATATTAACGATGGAAGATGTACACGTAAAACCGCTCTAATCCGGCTGAAACGTCGATATATGCAATAAAAACCGAACTTCTCCCCTTTTCAATATCTTACTCAGTATTTTAACGAGAAACAAATAGATGATTGAAAATGAAGTATTTAAGGTTATTATCTAATCAATTATGTGTTTGCATCATTTTTATCGTATATATATGAATTAACACCCATGGACTGAAAATTCACAAAAACGTGGAAAACGGCAAAATATTGCCTAATTCGATGATATTTTGTTTAAATCACATGAAGGAAAAGGAGATGATAAACGTCAAAATATTGCTATATTCAATGATTTTTCGTACGAAACAAAATGCAAGAAAACTTGCTTAAAATGCAATATTATGCGAAATTCTGAGATTTGAAGGCCAAATCACATATCGTGATACTACATGAAATAGTATCGAAATATTGGTAAAAATGAATATATTTACGTAATATCAAACTACATGAAAAACGTGAAAAAAGTCACTATATAACCATATTTGAGGATTTTAACTTCAAATCATAGAGCGAGGTTTCGTATTATTTAGATCCAAGAAAAGACATATGACAATGTTGTTTCCAATACAAATGATAAAAAACAATGTGTTTTCATTAGAATTAACTATAATGTTCTTGATTTTCCGTTTATATTAACGATGGAAGATGTACACGTAAAACCGCTCTAATCCGGCTGAAACGTCGATATATGCAATAAAAACCGAACTTCTCCCCTTTTCAATATCTTACTCAGTATTTTAACGAGAAACAAATAGATGATTGAAAATGATGTATTTAAGGTTATTATCTAATCAATTATGTGTTTGCATCATTTTTATCGTATATATATGAATTAAAACCCATGGACTGAAAATTCACAAAAACGTGGAAAACGGCAAAATATTGCCTAATTCGATGATATTTTGTTTAAATCACATGAAGGAAAAGGAGATGATAAACGTCAAAATATTGCTATATTCGATGATTTTTCGTACGAAACAAAATGCAAGAAAACTTGCTTAAAATGCAATATTATGCGAAATTCTGAGATTTGAAGGCCAAATCACATATCGTGATACTACATGAAATAGTATCGAAATATTGGTAAAAATGAATATATTTACGTAATATCAAACTACATGAAAAACGTGAAAAAAGTCACTATATAACCATATTTGAGGATTTTAACTTCAAATCATAGAGCGAGGTTTCGTATTATTTAGATCCAAGAAAAGACATATGACAATGTTGTTTCCAATACAAATGATAAAAAACAATGTGTTTTCATTAGAATTAACTATAATGTTCTTGATTTTCCGTTTATATTAACGATGGAAGATGTACACGTAAAACCGCTCTAATCCGGCTGAAACGTCGATATATGCAATAAAAACCGAACTTCTCCCCTTTTCAATATCTTACTCAGTATTTTAACGAGAAACAAATAGATGATTGAAAATGAAGTATTTAAGGTTATTATCTAATCAATTATGTGTTTGCATCATTTTTATCGTATATATATGAATTAACACCCATGGACTGAAAATTCACAAAAACGTGGAAAACGGCAAAATATTGCCTAATTCGATGATATTTTGTTTAAATCACATGAAGGAAAAGGAGATGATAAACGTCAAAATATTGCTATATTCAATGATTTTTCGTACGAAACAAAATGCAAGAAAACTTGCTTAAAATGCAATATTATGCGAAATTCTGAGATTTGAAGGCCAAATCACATATCGTGATACTACATGAAATAGTATCGAAATATTGGTAAAAATGAATATATTTACGTAATATCAAACTACATGAAAAACGTGAAAAAAGTCACTATATAACCATATTTGAGGATTTTAACTTCAAATCATAGAGCGAGGTTTCGTATTATTTAGATCCAAGAAAAGACATATGACAATGTTGTTTCCAATACAAATGATAAAAAACAATGTGTTTTCATTAGAATTAACTATAATGTTCTTGATTTTCCGTTTATATTAACGATGGAAGATGTACACGTAAAACCGCTCTAATCCGGCTGAAACGTCGATATATGCAATAAAAACCGAACTTCTCCCCTTTTCAATATCTTACTCAGTATTTTAACGAGAAACAAATAGATGATTGAAAATGAAGTATTTAAGGTTATTATCTAATCAATTATGTGTTTGCATCATTTTTATCGTATATATATGAATTAACACCCATGGACTGAAAATTCACAAAAACGTGGAAAACGGCAAAATATTGCCTAATTCGATGATATTTTGTTTAAATCACATGAAGGAAAAGGAGATGATAAACGTCAAAATATTGCTATATTCGATGATTTTTCGTACGAAACAAAATGCAAGAAAACTTGCTTAAAATGCAATATTATGCGAAATTCTGAGATTTGAAGGCCAAATCACATATCGTGATACTACATGAAATAGTATCGAAATATTGGTAAAAATGAATATATTTACGTAATATCAAACTACATGAAAAACGTGAAAAAAGTCACTATATAACCATATTTGAGGATTTTAACTTCAAATCATAGAGCGAGGTTTCGTATTATTTAGATCCAAGAAAAGACATATGACAATGTTGTTTCCAATACAAATGATAAAAAACAATGTGTTTTCATTAGAATTAACTATAATGTTCTTGATTTTCCGTTTATATTAACGATGGAAGATGTACACGTAAAACCGCTCTAATCCGGCTGAAACGTCGATATATGCAATAAAAACCGAACTTCTCCCCTTTTCAATATCTTACTCAGTATTTTAACGAGAAACAAATAGATGATTGAAAATGAAGTATTTAAGGTTATTATCTAATCAATTATGTGTTTGCATCATTTTTATCGTATATATATGAATTAAAACCCATGGACTGAAAATTCACAAAAACGTGGAAAACGGCAAAATATTGCCTAATTCGATGATATTTTGTTTAAATCACATGAAGGAAAAGGAGATGATAAACGTCAAAATATTGCTATATTCAATGATTTTTCGTACGAAACAAAATGCAAGAAAACTTGCTTAAAATGCAATATTATGCGAAATTCTGAGATTTGAAGGCCAAATCACATATCGTGATACTACATGAAATAGTATCGAAATATTGGTAAAAATGAATATATTTACGTAATATCAAACTACATGAAAAACGTGAAAAAAGTCACTATATAACCATATTTGAGGATTTTAACTTCAAATCATAGAGCGAGGTTTCGTATTATTTAGATCCAAGAAAAGACATATGACAATGTTGTTTCCAATACAAATGATAAAAAACAATGTGTTTTCATTAGAATTAACTATAATGTTCTTGATTTTCCGTTTATATTAACGATGGAAGATGTACACGTAAAACCGCTCTAATCCGGCTGAAACGTCGATATATGCAATAAAAACCGAACTTCTCCCCTTTTCAATATCTTACTCAGTATTTTAACGAGAAACAAATAGATGATTGAAAATGAAGTATTTAAGGTTATTATCTAATCAATTATGTGTTTGCATCATTTTTATCGTATATATATGAATTAACACCCATGGACTGAAAATTCACAAAAACGTGGAAAACGGCAAAATATTGCCTAATTCGATGATATTTTGTTTAAATCACATGAAGGAAAAGGAGATGATAAACGTCAAAATATTGCTATATTCAATGATTTTTCGTACGAAACAAAATGCAAGAAAACTTGCTTAAAATGCAATATTATGCGAAATTCTGAGATTTGAAGGCCAAATCACATATCGTGATACTACATGAAATAGTATCGAAATATTGGTAAAAATGAATATATTTACGTAATATCAAACTACATGAAAAACGTGAAAAAAGTCACTATATAACCATATTTGAGGATTTTAACTTCAAATCATAGAGCGAGGTTTCGTATTATTTAGATCCAAGAAAAGACATATGACAATGTTGTTTCCAATACAAATGATAAAAAACAATGTGTTTTCATTAGAATTAACTATAATGTTCTTGATTTTCCGTTTATATTAACGATGGAAGATGTACACGTAAAACCGCTCTAATCCGGCTGAAACGTCGATATATGCAATAAAAACCGAACTTCTCCCCTTTTCAATATCTTACTCAGTATTTTAACGAGAAACAAATAGATGATTGAAAATGATGTATTTAAGGTTATTATCTAATCAATTATGTGTTTGCATCATTTTTATCGTATATATATGAATTAAAACCCATGGACTGAAAATTCACAAAAACGTGGAAAACGGCAAAATATTGCCTAATTCGATGATATTTTGTTTAAATCACATGAAGGAAAAGGAGATGATAAACGTCAAAATATTGCTATATTCGATGATTTTTCGTACGAAACAAAATGCAAGAAAACTTGCTTAAAATGCAATATTATGCGAAATTCTGAGATTTGAAGGCCAAATCACATATCGTGATACTACATGAAATAGTATCGAAATATTGGTAAAAATGAATATATTTACGTAATATCAAACTACATGAAAAACGTGAAAAAAGTCACTATATAACCATATTTGAGGATTTTAACTTCAAATCATAGAGCGAGGTTTCGTATTATTTAGATCCAAGAAAAGACATATGACAATGTTGTTTCCAATACAAATGATAAAAAACAATGTGTTTTCATTAGAATTAACTATAATGTTCTTGATTTTCCGTTTATATTAACGATGGAAGATGTACACGTAAAACCGCTCTAATCCGGCTGAAACGTCGATATATGCAATAAAAACCGAACTTCTCCCCTTTTCAATATCTTACTCAGTATTTTAACGAGAAACAAATAGATGATTGAAAATGAAGTATTTAAGGTTATTATCTAATCAATTATGTGTTTGCATCATTTTTATCGTATATATATGAATTAACACCCATGGACTGAAAATTCACAAAAACGTGGAAAACGGCAAAATATTGCCTAATTCGATGATATTTTGTTTAAATCACATGAAGGAAAAGGAGATGATAAACGTCAAAATATTGCTATATTCAATGATTTTTCGTACGAAACAAAATGCAAGAAAACTTGCTTAAAATGCAATATTATGCGAAATTCTGAGATTTGAAGGCCAAATCACATATCGTGATACTACATGAAATAGTATCGAAATATTGGTAAAAATGAATATATTTACGTAATATCAAACTACATGAAAAACGTGAAAAAAGTCACTATATAACCATATTTGAGGATTTTAACTTCAAATCATAGAGCGAGGTTTCGTATTATTTAGATCCAAGAAAAGACATATGACAATGTTGTTTCCAATACAAATGATAAAAAACAATGTGTTTTCATTAGAATTAACTATAATGTTCTTGATTTTCCGTTTATATTAACGATGGAAGATGTACACGTAAAACCGCTCTAATCCGGCTGAAACGTCGATATATGCAATAAAAACCGAACTTCTCCCCTTTTCAATATCTTACTCAGTATTTTAACGAGAAACAAATAGATGATTGAAAATGAAGTATTTAAGGTTATTATCTAATCAATTATGTGTTTGCATCATTTTTATCGTATATATATGAATTAACACCCATGGACTGAAAATTCACAAAAACGTGGAAAACGGCAAAATATTGCCTAATTCGATGATATTTTGTTTAAATCACATGAAGGAAAAGGAGATGATAAACGTCAAAATATTGCTATATTCGATGATTTTTCGTACGAAACAAAATGCAAGAAAACTTGCTTAAAATGCAATATTATGCGAAATTCTGAGATTTGAAGGCCAAATCACATATCGTGATACTACATGAAATAGTATCGAAATATTGGTAAAAATGAATATATTTACGTAATATCAAACTACATGAAAAACGTGAAAAAAGTCACTATATAACCATATTTGAGGATTTTAACTTCAAATCATAGAGCGAGGTTTCGTATTATTTAGATCCAAGAAAAGACATATGACAATGTTGTTTCCAATACAAATGATAAAAAACAATGTGTTTTCATTAGAATTAACTATAATGTTCTTGATTTTCCGTTTATATTAACGATGGAAGATGTACACGTAAAACCGCTCTAATCCGGCTGAAACGTCGATATATGCAATAAAAACCGAACTTCTCCCCTTTTCAATATCTTACTCAGTATTTTAACGAGAAACAAATAGATGATTGAAAATGAAGTATTTAAGGTTATTATCTAATCAATTATGTGTTTGCATCATTTTTATCGTATATATATGAATTAACACCCATGGACTGAAAATTCACAAAAACGTGGAAAACGGCAAAATATTGCCTAATTCGATGATATTTTGTTTAAATCACATGAAGGAAAAGGAGATGATAAACGTCAAAATA
The DNA here is from genome assembly GCF_040958095.1 of Procambarus clarkii. NCBI lineage: Eukaryota > Metazoa > Arthropoda > Malacostraca > Decapoda > Cambaridae > Procambarus > Procambarus clarkii. Next base: position 160,953 of record NC_091156.1, read on the forward strand.
TTGCTATATTCAATGATTTTTCGTACGAAACAAAATGCAAGAAAACTTGCTTAAAATGCAATATTATGCGAAATTCTGAGATTTGAAGGCCAAATCACATATCGTGATACTACATGAAATAGTATCGAAATATTGGTAAAAATGAATATATTTACGTAATATCAAACTACATGAAAAACGTGAAAAAAGTCACTATATAACCATATTTGAGGATTTTAACTTCAAATCATAGAGCGAGGTTTCGTATTATTTAGATCCAAGAAAAGACATATGACAATGTTGTTTCCAATACAAATGATAAAAAACAATGTGTTTTCATTAGAATTAACTATAATGTTCTTGATTTTCCGTTTATATTAACGATGGAAGATGTACACGTAAAACCGCTCTAATCCGGCTGAAACGTCGATATATGCAATAAAAACCGAACTTCTCCCCTTTTCAATATCTTACTCAGTATTTTAACGAGAAACAAATAGATGATTGAAAATGATGTATTTAAGGTTATTATCTAATCAATTATGTGTTTGCATCATTTTTATCGTATATATATGAATTAACACCCATGGACTGAAAATTCACAAAAACGTGGAAAACGGCAAAATATTGCCTAATTCGATGATATTTTGTTTAAATCACATGAAGGAAAAGGAGATGATAAACGTCAAAATATTGCTATATTCAATGATTTTTCGTACGAAACAAAATGCAAGAAAACTTGCTTAAAATGCAATATTATGCGAAATTCTGAGATTTGAAGGCCAAATCACATATCGTGATACTACATGAAATAGTATCGAAATATTGGTAAAAATGAATATATTTACGTAATATCAAACTACATGAAAAACGTGAAAAAAGTCACTATATAACCATATTTGAGGATTTTAACTTCAAATCATAGAGCGAGGTTTCGTATTATTTAGATCCAAGAAAAGACATATGACAATGTTGTTTCCAATACAAATGATAAAAAACAATGTGTTTTCATTAGAATTAACTATAATGTTCTTGATTTTCCGTTTATATTAACGATGGAAGATGTACACGTAAAACCGCTCTAATCCGGCTGAAACGTCGATATATGCAATAAAAACCGAACTTCTCCCCTTTTCAATATCTTACTCAGTATTTTAACGAGAAACAAATAGATGATTGAAAATGATGTATTTAAGGTTATTATCTAATCAATTATGTGTTTGCATCATTTTTATCGTATATATATGAATTAAAACCCATGGACTGAAAATTCACAAAAACGTGGAAAACGGCAAAATATTGCCTAATTCGATGATATTTTGTTTAAATCACATGAAGGAAAAGGAGATGATAAACGTCAAAATATTGCTATATTCAATGATTTTTCGTACGAAACAAAATGCAAGAAAACTTGCTTAAAATGCAATATTATGCGAAATTCTGAGATTTGAAGGCCAAATCACATATCGTGATACTACATGAAATAGTATCGAAATATTGGTAAAAATGAATATATTTACGTAATATCAAACTACATGAAAAACGTGAAAAAAGTCACTATATAACCATATTTGAGGATTTTAACTTCAAATCATAGAGCGAGGTTTCGTATTATTTAGATCCAAGAAAAGACATATGACAATGTTGTTTCCAATACAAATGATAAAAAACAATGTGTTTTCATTAGAATTAACTATAATGTTCTTGATTTTCCGTTTATATTAACGATGGAAGATGTACACGTAAAACCGCTCTAATCCGGCTGAAACGTCGATATATGCAATAAAAACCGAACTTCTCCCCTTTTCAATATCTTACTCAGTATTTTAACGAGAAACAAATAGATGATTGAAAATGAATGTATTTAAGGTTATTATCTAATCAATTATGTGTTTGCATCATTTTTATCGTATATATATGAATTAAAACCCATGGACTGAAAATTCACAAAAACGTGGAAAACGGCAAAATATTGCCTAATTCGATGATATTTTGTTTAAATCACATGAAGGAAAAGGAGATGATAAACGTCAAAATATTGCTATATTCAATGATTTTTCGTACGAAACAAAATGCAAGAAAACTTGCTTAAAATGCAATATTATGCGAAATTCTGAGATTTGAAGGCCAAATCACATATCGTGATACTACATGAAATAGTATCGAAATATTGGTAAAAATGAATATATTTACGTAATATCAAACTACATGAAAAACGTGAAAAAAGTCACTATATAACCATATTTGAGGATTTTAACTTCAAATCATAGAGCGAGGTTTCGTATTATTTAGATCCAAGAAAAGACATATGACAATGTTGTTTCCAATACAAATGATAAAAAACAATGTGTTTTCATTAGAATTAACTATAATGTTCTTGATTTTCCGTTTATATTAACGATGGAAGATGTACACGTAAAACCGCTCTAATCCGGCTGAAACGTCGATATATGCAATAAAAACCGAACTTCTCCCCTTTTCAATATCTTACTCAGTATTTTAACGAGAAACAAATAGATGATTGAAAATGAAGTATTTAAGGTTATTATCTAATCAATTATGTGTTTGCATCATTTTTATCGTATATATATGAATTAACACCCATGGACTGAAAATTCACAAAAACGTGGAAAACGGCAAAATATTGCCTAATTCGATGATATTTTGTTTAAATCACATGAAGGAAAAGGAGATGATAAACGTCAAAATATTGCTATATTCAATGATTTTTCGTACGAAACAAAATGCAAGAAAACTTGCTTAAAATGCAATATTATGCGAAATTCTGAGATTTGAAGGCCAAATCACATATCGTGATACTACATGAAATAGTATCGAAATATTGGTAAAAATGAATATATTTACGTAATATCAAACTACATGAAAAACGTGAAAAAAGTCACTATATAACCATATTTGAGGATTTTAACTTCAAATCATAGAGCGAGGTTTCGTATTATTTAGATCCAAGAAAAGACATATGACAATGTTGTTTCCAATACAAATGATAAAAAACAATGTGTTTTCATTAGAATTAACTATAATGTTCTTGATTTTCCGTTTATATTAACGATGGAAGATGTACACGTAAAACCGCTCTAATCCGGCTGAAACGTCGATATATGCAATAAAAACCGAACTTCTCCCCTTTTCAATATCTTACTCAGTATTTTAACGAGAAACAAATAGATGATTGAAAATGATGTATTTAAGGTTATTATCTAATCAATTATGTGTTTGCATCATTTTTATCGTATATATATGAATTAAAACCCATGGACTGAAAATTCACAAAAACGTGGAAAACGGCAAAATATTGCCTAATTCGATGATATTTTGTTTAAATCACATGAAGGAAAAGGAGATGATAAACGTCAAAATATTGCTATATTCGATGATTTTTCGTACGAAACAAAATGCAAGAAAACTTGCTTAAAATGCAATATTATGCGAAATTCTGAGATTTGAAGGCCAAATCACATATCGTGATACTACATGAAATAGTATCGAAATATTGGTAAAAATGAATATATTTACGTAATATCAAACTACATGAAAAACGTGAAAAAAGTCACTATATAACCATATTTGAGGATTTTAACTTCAAATCATAGAGCGAGGTTTCGTATTATTTAGATCCAAGAAAAGACATATGACAATGTTGTTTCCAATACAAATGATAAAAAACAATGTGTTTTCATTAGAATTAACTATAATGTTCTTGATTTTCCGTTTATATTAACGATGGAAGATGTACACGTAAAACCGCTCTAATCCGGCTGAAACGTCGATATATGCAATAAAAACCGAACTTCTCCCCTTTTCAATATCTTACTCAGTATTTTAACGAGAAACAAATAGATGATTGAAAATGAAGTATTTAAGGTTATTATCTAATCAATTATGTGTTTGCATCATTTTTATCGTATATATATGAATTAACACCCATGGACTGAAAATTCACAAAAACGTGGAAAACGGCAAAATATTGCCTAATTCGATGATATTTTGTTTAAATCACATGAAGGAAAAGGAGATGATAAACGTCAAAATATTGCTATATTCAATGATTTTTCGTACGAAACAAAATGCAAGAAAACTTGCTTAAAATGCAATATTATGCGAAATTCTGAGATTTGAAGGCCAAATCACATATCGTGATACTACATGAAATAGTATCGAAATATTGGTAAAAATGAATATATTTACGTAATATCAAACTACATGAAAAACGTGAAAAAAGTCACTATATAACCATATTTGAGGATTTTAACTTCAAATCATAGAGCGAGGTTTCGTATTATTTAGATCCAAGAAAAGACATATGACAATGTTGTTTCCAATACAAATGATAAAAAACAATGTGTTTTCATTAGAATTAACTATAATGTTCTTGATTTTCCGTTTATATTAACGATGGAAGATGTACACGTAAAACCGCTCTAATCCGGCTGAAACGTCGATATATGCAATAAAAACCGAACTTCTCCCCTTTTCAATATCTTACTCAGTATTTTAACGAGAAACAAATAGATGATTGAAAATGAATGTATTTAAGGTTATTATCTAATCAATTATGTGTTTGCATCATTTTTATCGTATATATATGAATTAACACCCATGGACTGAAAATTCACAAAAACGTGGAAAACGGCAAAATATTGCCTAATTCGATGATATTTTGTTTAAATCACATGAAGGAAAAGGAGATGATAAACGTCAAAATATTGCTATATTCAATGATTTTTCGTACGAAACAAAATGCAAGAAAACTTGCTTAAAATGCAATATTATGCGAAATTCTGAGATTTGAAGGCCAAATCACATATCGTGATACTACATGAAATAGTATCGAAATATTGGTAAAAATGAATATATTTACGTAATATCAAACTACATGAAAAACGTGAAAAAAGTCACTATATAACCATATTTGAGGATTTTAACTTCAAATCATAGAGCGAGGTTTCGTATTATTTAGATCCAAGAAAAGACATATGACAATGTTGTTTCCAATACAAATGATAAAAAACAATGTGTTTTCATTAGAATTAACTATAATGTTCTTGATTTTCCGTTTATATTAACGATGGAAGATGTACACGTAAAACCGCTCTAATCCGGCTGAAACGTCGATATATGCAATAAAAACCGAACTTCTCCCCTTTTCAATATCTTACTCAGTATTTTAACGAGAAACAAATAGATGATTGAAAATGAATGTATTTAAGGTTATTATCTAATCAATTATGTGTTTGCATCATTTTTATCGTATATATATGAATTAAAACCCATGGACTGAAAATTCACAAAAACGTGGAAAACGGCAAAATATTGCCTAATTCGATGATATTTTGTTTAAATCACATGAAGGAAAAGGAGATGATAAACGTCAAAATATTGCTATATTCAATGATTTTTCGTACGAAACAAAATGCAAGAAAACTTGCTTAAAATGCAATATTATGCGAAATTCTGAGATTTGAAGGCCAAATCACATATCGTGATACTACATGAAATAGTATCGAAATATTGGTAAAAATGAATATATTTACGTAATATCAAACTACATGAAAAACGTGAAAAAAGTCACTATATAACCATATTTGAGGATTTTAACTTCAAATCATAGAGCGAGGTTTCGTATTATTTAGATCCAAGAAAAGACATATGACAATGTTGTTTCCAATACAAATGATAAAAAACAATGTGTTTTCATTAGAATTAACTATAATGTTCTTGATTTTCCGTTTATATTAACGATGGAAGATGTACACGTAAAACCGCTCTAATCCGGCTGAAACGTCGATATATGCAATAAAAACCGAACTTCTCCCCTTTTCAATATCTTACTCAGTATTTTAACGAGAAACAAATAGATGATTGAAAATGAAGTATTTAAGGTTATTATCTAATCAATTATGTGTTTGCATCATTTTTATCGTATATATATGAATTAACACCCATGGACTGAAAATTCACAAAAACGTGGAAAACGGCAAAATATTGCCTAATTCGATGATATTTTGTTTAAATCACATGAAGGAAAAGGAGATGATAAACGTCAAAATATTGCTATATTCAATGATTTTTCGTACGAAACAAAATGCAAGAAAACTTGCTTAAAATGCAATATTATGCGAAATTCTGAGATTTGAAGGCCAAATCACATATCGTGATACTACATGAAATAGTATCGAAATATTGGTAAAAATGAATATATTTACGTAATATCAAACTACATGAAAAACGTGAAAAAAGTCACTATATAACCATATTTGAGGATTTTAACTTCAAATCATAGAGCGAGGTTTCGTATTATTTAGATCCAAGAAAAGACATATGACAATGTTGTTTCCAATACAAATGATAAAAAACAATGTGTTTTCATTAGAATTAACTATAATGTTCTTGATTTTCCGTTTATATTAACGATGGAAGATGTACACGTAAAACCGCTCTAATCCGGCTGAAACGTCGATATATGCAATAAAAACCGAACTTCTCCCCTTTTCAATATCTTACTCAGTATTTTAACGAGAAACAAATAGATGATTGAAAATGATGTATTTAAGGTTATTATCTAATCAATTATGTGTTTGCATCATTTTTATCGTATATATATGAATTAAAACCCATGGACTGAAAATTCACAAAAACGTGGAAAACGGCAAAATATTGCCTAATTCGATGATATTTTGTTTAAATCACATGAAGGAAAAGGAGATGATAAACGTCAAAATATTGCTATATTCGATGATTTTTCGTACGAAACAAAATGCAAGAAAACTTGCTTAAAATGCAATATTATGCGAAATTCTGAGATTTGAAGGCCAAATCACATATCGTGATACTACATGAAATAGTATCGAAATATTGGTAAAAATGAATATATTTACGTAATATCAAACTACATGAAAAACGTGAAAAAAGTCACTATATAACCATATTTGAGGATTTTAACTTCAAATCATAGAGCGAGGTTTCGTATTATTTAGATCCAAGAAAAGACATATGACAATGTTGTTTCCAATACAAATGATAAAAAACAATGTGTTTTCATTAGAATTAACTATAATGTTCTTGATTTTCCGTTTATATTAACGATGGAAGATGTACACGTAAAACCGCTCTAATCCGGCTGAAACGTCGATATATGCAATAAAAACCGAACTTCTCCCCTTTTCAATATCTTACTCAGTATTTTAACGAGAAACAAATAGATGATTGAAAATGAAGTATTTAAGGTTATTATCTAATCAATTATGTGTTTGCATCATTTTTATCGTATATATATGAATTAACACCCATGGACTGAAAATTCACAAAAACGTGGAAAACGGCAAAATATTGCCTAATTCGATGATATTTTGTTTAAATCACATGAAGGAAAAGGAGATGATAAACGTCAAAATATTGCTATATTCAATGATTTTTCGTACGAAACAAAATGCAAGAAAACTTGCTTAAAATGCAATATTATGCGAAATTCTGAGATTTGAAGGCCAAATCACATATCGTGATACTACATGAAATAGTATCGAAATATTGGTAAAAATGAATATATTTACGTAATATCAAACTACATGAAAAACGTGAAAAAAGTCACTATATAACCATATTTGAGGATTTTAACTTCAAATCATAGAGCGAGGTTTCGTATTATTTAGATCCAAGAAAAGACATATGACAATGTTGTTTCCAATACAAATGATAAAAAACAATGTGTTTTCATTAGAATTAACTATAATGTTCTTGATTTTCCGTTTATATTAACGATGGAAGATGTACACGTAAAACCGCTCTAATCCGGCTGAAACGTCGATATATGCAATAAAAACCGAACTTCTCCCCTTTTCAATATCTTACTCAGTATTTTAACGAGAAACAAATAGATGATTGAAAATGATGTATTTAAGGTTATTATCTAATCAATTATGTGTTTGCATCATTTTTATCGTATATATATGAATTAAAACCCATGGACTGAAAATTCACAAAAACGTGGAAAACGGCAAAATATTGCCTAATTCGATGATATTTTGTTTAAATCACATGAAGGAAAAGGAGATGATAAACGTCAAAATATTGCTATATTCAATGATTTTTCGTACGAAACAAAATGCAAGAAAACTTGCTTAAAATGCAATATTATGCGAAATTCTGAGATTTGAAGGCCAAATCACATATCGTGATACTACATGAAATAGTATCGAAATATTGGTAAAAATGAATATATTTACGTAATATCAAACTACATGAAAAACGTGAAAAAAGTCACTATATAACCATATTTGAGGATTTTAACTTCAAATCATAGAGCGAGGTTTCGTATTATTTAGATCCAAGAAAAGACATATGACAATGTTGTTTCCAATACAAATGATAAAAAACAATGTGTTTTCATTAGAATTAACTATAATGTTCTTGATTTTCCGTTTATATTAACGATGGAAGATGTACACGTAAAACCGCTCTAATCCGGCTGAAACGTCGATATATGCAATAAAAACCGAACTTCTCCCCTTTTCAATATCTTACTCAGTATTTTAACGAGAAACAAATAGATGATTGAAAATGATGTATTTAAGGTTATTATCTAATCAATTATGTGTTTGCATCATTTTTATCGTATATATATGAATTAAAACCCATGGACTGAAAATTCACAAAAACGTGGAAAACGGCAAAATATTGCCTAATTCGATGATATTTTGTTTAAATCACATGAAGGAAAAGGAGATGATAAACGTCAAAATATTGCTATATTCGATGATTTTTCGTACGAAACAAAATGCAAGAAAACTTGCTTAAAATGCAATATTATGCGAAATTCTGAGATTTGAAGGCCAAATCACATATCGTGATACTACATGAAATAGTATCGAAATATTGGTAAAAATGAATATATTTACGTAATATCAAACTACATGAAAAACGTGAAAAAAGTCACTATATAACCATATTTGAGGATTTTAACTTCAAATCATAGAGCGAGGTTTCGTATTATTTAGATCCAAGAAAAGACATATGACAATGTTGTTTCCAATACAAATGATAAAAAACAATGTGTTTTCATTAGAATTAACTATAATGTTCTTGATTTTCCGTTTATATTAACGATGGAAGATGTACACGTAAAACCGCTCTAATCCGGCTGAAACGTCGATATATGCAATAAAAACCGAACTTCTCCCCTTTTCAATATCTTACTCAGTATTTTAACGAGAAACAAATAGATGATTGAAAATGAAGTATTTAAGGTTATTATCTAATCAATTATGTGTTTGCATCATTTTTATCGTATATATATGAATTAAAACCCATGGACTGAAAATTCACAAAAACGTGGAAAACGGCAAAATATTGCCTAATTCGATGATATTTTGTTTAAATCACATGAAGGAAAAGGAGATGATAAACGTCAAAATATTGCTATATTCGATGATTTTTCGTACGAAACAAAATGCAAGAAAACTTGCTTAAAATGCAATATTATGCGAAATTCTGAGATTTGAAGGCCAAATCACATATCGTGATACTACATGAAATAGTATCGAAATATTGGTAAAAATGAATATATTTACGTAATATCAAACTACATGAAAAACGTGAAAAAAGTCACTATATAACCATATTTGAGGATTTTAACTTCAAATCATAGAGCGAGGTTTCGTATTATTTAGATCCAAGAAAAGACATATGACAATGTTGTTTCCAATACAAATGATAAAAAACAATGTGTTTTCATTAGAATTAACTATAATGTTCTTGATTTTCCGTTTATATTAACGATGGAAGATGTACACGTAAAACCGCTCTAATCCGGCTGAAACGTCGATATATGCAATAAAAACCGAACTTCTCCCCTTTTCAATATCTTACTCAGTATTTTAACGAGAAACAAATAGATGATTGAAAATGATGTATTTAAGGTTATTATCTAATCAATTATGTGTTTGCATCATTTTTATCGTATATATATGAATTAACACCCATGGACTGAAAATTCACAAAAACGTGGAAAACGGCAAAATATTGCCTAATTCGATGATATTTTGTTTAAATCACATGAAGGAAAAGGAGATGATAAACGTCAAAATATTGCTATATTCAATGATTTTTCGTACGAAACAAAATGCAAGAAAACTTGCTTAAAATGCAATATTATGCGAAATTCTGAGATTTGAAGGCCAAATCACATATCGTGATACTACATGAAATAGTATCGAAATATTGGTAAAAATGAATATATTTACGTAATATCAAACTACATGAAAAACGTGAAAAAAGTCACTATATAACCATATTTGAGGATTTTAACTTCAAATCATAGAGCGAGGTTTCGTATTATTTAGATCCAAGAAAAGACATATGACAATGTTGTTTCCAATACAAATGATAAAAAACAATGTGTTTTCATTAGAATTAACTATAATGTTCTTGATTTTCCGTTTATATTAACGATGGAAGATGTACACGTAAAACCGCTCTAATCCGGCTGAAACGTCGATATATGCAATAAAAACCGAACTTCTCCCCTTTTCAATATCTTACTCAGTATTTTAACGAGAAACAAATAGATGATTGAAAATGATGTATTTAAGGTTATTATCTAATCAATTATGTGTTTGCATCATTTTTATCGTATATATATGAATTAAAACCCATGGACTGAAAATTCACAAAAACGTGGAAAACGGCAAAATATTGCCTAATTCGATGATATTTTGTTTAAATCACATGAAGGAAAAGGAGATGATAAACGTCAAAATATTGCTATATTCGATGATTTTTCGTACGAAACAAAATGCAAGAAAACTTGCTTAAAATGCAATATTATGCGAAATTCTGAGATTTGAAGGCCAAATCACATATCGTGATACTACATGAAATAGTATCGAAATATTGGTAAAAATGAATATATTTACGTAATATCAAACTACATGAAAAACGTGAAAAAAGTCACTATATAACCATATTTGAGGATTTTAACTTCAAATCATAGAGCGAGGTTTCGTATTATTTAGATCCAAGAAAAGACATATGACAATGTTGTTTCCAATACAAATGATAAAAAACAATGTGTTTTCATTAGAATTAACTATAATGTTCTTGATTTTCCGTTTATATTAACGATGGAAGATGTACACGTAAAACCGCTCTAATCCGGCTGAAACGTCGATATATGCAATAAAAACCGAACTTCTCCCCTTTTCAATATCTTACTCAGTATTTTAACGAGAAACAAATAGATGATTGAAAATGATGTATTTAAGGTTATTATCTAATCAATTATGTGTTTGCATCATTTTTATCGTATATATATGAATTAAAACCCATGGACTGAAAATTCACAAAAACGTGGAAAACGGCAAAATATTGCCTAATTCGATGATATTTTGTTTAAATCACATGAAGGAAAAGGAGATGATAAACGTCAAAATATTGCTATATTCGATGATTTTTCGTACGAAACAAAATGCAAGAAAACTTGCTTAAAATGCAATATTATGCGAAATTCTGAGATTTGAAGGCCAAATCACATATCGTGATACTACATGAAATAGTATCGAAATATTGGTAAAAATGAATATATTTACGTAATATCAAACTACATGAAAAACGTGAAAAAAGTCACTATATAACCATATTTGAGGATTTTAACTTCAAATCATAGAGCGAGGTTTCGTATTATTTAGATCCAAGAAAAGACATATGACAATGTTGTTTCCAATACAAATGATAAAAAACAATGTGTTTTCATTAGAATTAACTATAATGTTCTTGATTTTCCGTTTATATTAACGATGGAAGATGTACACGTAAAACCGCTCTAATCCGGCTGAAACGTCGATATATGCAATAAAAACCGAACTTCTCCCCTTTTCAATATCTTACTCAGTATTTTAACGAGAAACAAATAGATGATTGAAAATGAAGTATTTAAGGTTATTATCTAATCAATTATGTGTTTGCATCATTTTTATCGTATATATATGAATTAACACCCATGGACTGAAAATTCACAAAAACGTGGAAAACGGCAAAATATTGCCTAATTCGATGATATTTTGTTTAAATCACATGAAGGAAAAGGAGATGATAAACGTCAAAATATTGCTATATTCAATGATTTTTCGTACGAAACAAAATGCAAGAAAACTTGCTTAAAATGCAATATTATGCGAAATTCTGAGATTTGAAGGCCAAATCACATATCGTGATACTACATGAAATAGTATCGAAATATTGGTAAAAATGAATATATTTACGTAATATCAAACTACATGAAAAACGTGAAAAAAGTCACTATATAACCATATTTGAGGATTTTAACTTCAAATCATAGAGCGAGGTTTCGTATTATTTAGATCCAAGAAAAGACATATGACAATGTTGTTTCCAATACAAATGATAAAAAACAATGTGTTTTCATTAGAATTAACTATAATGTTCTTGATTTTCCGTTTATATTAACGATGGAAGATGTACACGTAAAACCGCTCTAATCCGGCTGAAACGTCGATATATGCAATAAAAACCGAACTTCTCCCCTTTTCAATATCTTACTCAGTATTTTAACGAGAAACAAATAGATGATTGAAAATGATGTATTTAAGGTTATTATCTAATCAATTATGTGTTTGCATCATTTTTATCGTATATATATGAATTAAAACCCATGGACTGAAAATTCACAAAAACGTGGAAAACGGCAAAATATTGCCTAATTCGATGATATTTTGTTTAAATCACATGAAGGAAAAGGAGATGATAAACGTCAAAATATTGCTATATTCGATGATTTTTCGTACGAAACAAAATGCAAGAAAACTTGCTTAAAATGCAATATTATGCGAAATTCTGAGATTTGAAGGCCAAATCACATATCGTGATACTACATGAAATAGTATCGAAATATTGGTAAAAATGAATATATTTACGTAATATCAAACTACATGAAAAACGTGAAAAAAGTCACTATATAACCATATTTGAGGATTTTAACTTCAAATCATAGAGCGAGGTTTCGTATTATTTAGATCCAAGAAAAGACATATGACAATGTTGTTTCCAATACAAATGATAAAAAACAATGTGTTTTCATTAGAATTAACTATAATGTTCTTGATTTTCCGTTTATATTAACGATGGAAGATGTACACGTAAAACCGCTCTAATCCGGCTGAAACGTCGATATATGCAATAAAAACCGAACTTCTCCCCTTTTCAATATCTTACTCAGTATTTTAACGAGAAACAAATAGATGATTGAAAATGATGTATTTAAGGTTATTATCTAATCAATTATGTGTTTGCATCATTTTTATCGTATATATATGAATTAACACCCATGGACTGAAAATTCACAAAAACGTGGAAAACGGCAAAATATTGCCTAATTCGATGATATTTTGTTTAAATCACATGAAGGAAAAGGAGATGATAAACGTCAAAATATTGCTATATTCAATGATTTTTCGTACGAAACAAAATGCAAGAAAACTTGCTTAAAATGCAATATTATGCGAAATTCTGAGATTTGAAGGCCAAATCACATATCGTGATACTACATGAAATAGTATCGAAATATTGGTAAAAATGAATATATTTACGTAATATCAAACTACATGAAAAACGTGAAAAAAGTCACTATATAACCATATTTGAGGATTTTAACTTCAAATCATAGAGCGAGGTTTCGTATTATTTAGATCCAAGAAAAGACATATGACAATGTTGTTTCCAATACAAATGATAAAAAACAATGTGTTTTCATTAGAATTAACTATAATGTTCTTGATTTTCCGTTTATATTAACGATGGAAGATGTACACGTAAAACCGCTCTAATCCGGCTGAAACGTCGATATATGCAATAAAAACCGAACTTCTCCCCTTTTCAATATCTTACTCAGTATTTTAACGAGAAACAAATAGATGATTGAAAATGATGTATTTAAGGTTATTATCTAATCAATTATGTGTTTGCATCATTTTTATCGTATATATATGAATTAAAACCCATGGACTGAAAATTCACAAAAACGTGGAAAACGGCAAAATATTGCCTAATTCGATGATATTTTGTTTAAATCACATGAAGGAAAAGGAGATGATAAACGTCAAAATATTGCTATATTCGATGATTTTTCGTACGAAACAAAATGCAAGAAAACTTGCTTAAAATGCAATATTATGCGAAATTCTGAGATTTGAAGGCCAAATCACATATCGTGATACTACATGAAATAGTATCGAAATATTGGTAAAAATGAATATATTTACGTAATATCAAACTACATGAAAAACGTGAAAAAAGTCACTATATAACCATATTTGAGGATTTTAACTTCAAATCATAGAGCGAGGTTTCGTATTATTTAGATCCAAGAAAAGACATATGACAATGTTGTTTCCAATACAAATGATAAAAAACAATGTGTTTTCATTAGAATTAACTATAATGTTCTTGATTTTCCGTTTATATTAACGATGGAAGATGTACACGTAAAACCGCTCTAATCCGGCTGAAACGTCGATATATGCAATAAAAACCGAACTTCTCCCCTTTTCAATATCTTACTCAGTATTTTAACGAGAAACAAATAGATGATTGAAAATGAAGTATTTAAGGTTATTATCTAATCAATTATGTGTTTGCATCATTTTTATCGTATATATATGAATTAACACCCATGGACTGAAAATTCACAAAAACGTGGAAAACGGCAAAATATTGCCTAATTCGATGATATTTTGTTTAAATCACATGAAGGAAAAGGAGATGATAAACGTCAAAATATTGCTATATTCAATGATTTTTCGTACGAAACAAAATGCAAGAAAACTTGCTTAAAATGCAATATTATGCGAAATTCTGAGATTTGAAGGCCAAATCACATATCGTGATACTACATGAAATAGTATCGAAATATTGGTAAAAATGAATATATTTACGTAATATCAAACTACATGAAAAACGTGAAAAAAGTCACTATATAACCATATTTGAGGATTTTAACTTCAAATCATAGAGCGAGGTTTCGTATTATTTAGATCCAAGAAAAGACATATGACAATGTTGTTTCCAATACAAATGATAAAAAACAATGTGTTTTCATTAGAATTATATTCGTTTGCCTTGTTCGGGTAGAAGGTAGACACAGTAGTCGCTTCTGTATATATTTATTGACTGAGATAGCAAGGTATATATCTGCCTAGCCGAGGTCCTTCTACTCTGAGCCTGTGAGGATAACTGCGGCTGCTGGGAGCATGCTTGATGCTCCTCTGTCTGGCATGACGTCAGAGGCCTACTCGCCTGTGATTGGTTACATTTCAACTGACAGAATTTGAGTATAACACCGCTCGGACACGCTACCAAGTCGACGTCCCTTGTCGACAAGCTCTGGCTAGCTATATAGTTACAATGATACTGAAAGGACCTCGGTGGCATTCAATAATGGCTTACATGTGAAATTTGCATAATAAAACATTGAAAGAAGATCAGGTGTGCGTAATACAAACAACTCGGCATATATGCACCAAAAAAAAATTCATCATAATAGGTGAAAATCATGGTAACAATTCTTTGATTAAACCAGAGTATTAAGAACATGTGTATGTCTACTGATCAGATATGAACAATACAACTCAAGGTATTGCCTAAACAAAATTATTAACATGTGTCAATGGCATGTGCTTGAAAACCATACAAAATTAAACAATTATTACATTAATGGAACAAAGTTCTGACCTAACAACCACAATTGAATTTCAAGATAGATAATGATTTTTTTTTTATTTTTTTTTTTCTCTCTTTTTTTTCTGAAATAATACAATATATTTACAAGACCAATGTACAATATATATAATGTGCAATATATTTACAAGCATATACAAGACCTGGATCAAGAAGACTAACATCTGCGTGATAGCAGTCAGGATTCACTGGCCTCAATGTGGTTGCTAGAACAATAATAACTCCTATGACAAGCACTGCAAAAATACAAATGGTAGTAGACTTAACAATGGCATCTAATTTATAACAAAATAAATTTGAGAAAAACTATACATTATATATAATGGTAATAATAAGACACATGTGGTAGAAATACTGCAAATGAGTTTTTTTTTTTTTTTTTTTTTTTTTTTTTTTTTTTTTTCAAAACAACAGAATAACTGCAGAGTGCACTCAATTATAAATTCTACGGATATCTACACCTAGCTCATCCAGAGCACTATACAACTCTGGCTCTGACTGAAGGTCCGGAACAGGTGAAACTTCATGCGACAAACTATCATCTTGAGAGATATCCTCGTTAACATCTAGCCAATGGACATGTGGTGAGTGCACGGTTGAAATGAGAGGTCTAGATCTAAGATTATAATTGCTAGTATGGGGTTGCTGAGCATCAAGTGGTCTGTCAACCACAGAAGGGTTGTCCGAGTAGGAGTATCTGTCTGGGTAAGTTCATTGTCATCTTCCTCATCAGTCTCGTCAACAGTCATTTTAGCTAACTTCATGTGGTCTAAATGTTCATTTATATACTCTCCTGTTAACAAGTTCTTAAGTCTGTATTTGTTACCTTTAATAAGCTCAGTTACCTTATATGGACCCAAAAATTTCTTAGTTAACTTGTACATAGGACCAGACCTGTGTTGGTTAAGTATCATTACTACAGATCCAATAGTTATTTTACTGGGTTTAGCTCGTGCATTCCTTGCTAGAGTGAACTCGGCTGTTGCTTTGGACAGTTGTTCTCGTATTTTCTTGAATACTAGTTGCATCTGTCTACGCTTCACTTGAACAAAATCATCTACGTTATATAAGGGAGTAGGAGGTACGTTAATCAATTCATTAGGGAGGATCTTATCTGTACCATAAAGAATAGCGTGAGGTGTGTCACCAGTAGAAACATTAATTGAAGAATTTATAGCACACTGAATTAAGGGTATAAAATCATCCCAATTGTTGTTATCAAAATTCAACGTGACTCTCAAGGCATCTAACACTTTCCTGTTAGTACGTTCAGCTAGTCCATTACTTGCCGGATGATAAGGCATGATGCTACATTTTTTGATGTTATATAAATCACACAAGCTAGTTAGAATACTATTACTGAATTCTGGACCATTATCTGAAAGGATTACTTTAGGCATACTATATCTACAAATTATTTGGTCATGGAATGCGCTGGCTATGGTTTCTGCTGTTTTGTTCGGGATAGGAACTAGTTCGCAAAACCGTGAAAAATTATCGACCATTACAAGCAAATGTTTGTTCCCTTTCTCTGTTTCTGCAAAATTTGTCAATAAATCCATCGATATTCGTTCCCAAGGAGCTTTAGTTGCTGGGTACACCTGAATTGGATTAGGTCCTGAAACATGTCCCTTGTGCTGTAAACAAGTTAAACATCTGTCAACATAATGAGCAATCTCCTTAGCCATTTTTGGCCAAAAATATTTCAATCGACCTTGTTGGAGTGTACGATCCTTTCCTGGATGTGCACTTGCAGGAGCATCATGGATAATTTTTAACACAGTTGGTACCAAGACAGCTGGAACAACTAACTGACAACATTTCCTCGGGGCTGTCCCTAGCTTTAGCTCCCTAGCTACACAGTAAATTGTCCAACATAACTAGTTCTTTCAATGGTACTGGCGGTTTATGAATCGGGCGAGTGTCTTGCTTAGTCAAAAATTTAATGACGGGTGCCCATATGGGGTCTTGTCTCTGTTCTGTTTCTACTACTGTAGCATCTAATGCTGGGTAATTTAACTGAATCGCAGCTACGTGTCGAGAAAACGCATCGGCTACAACATTTTGCTTTCCTGGAATATATCCAAATGTGGGATTGAATTCTTGAATTGTGAGCAAATATCTAGCAAACTTTCCAACTGGATTCTTATTTTTGAACAAGGGAATTAATGGTTGGTGATCTGTAAGAACATGAACTGGGTAATTATAAATTGTATCCTTGAAATGTTTAAGTGCCCAAACAACTGCCAAGGCTTCTCGTTCTGTTGCACTATAATTTTTCTCTTCTTTGGATAATGTGCGGCTAGCATAAGCTATTGCGTGATCTCTGTGACCTTCTGTTTGAAGTAATGCAGCACCTAGACCTATGTCACTAGCATCTGTAACCAACGTAAAAGGTTTAGAAAAATCTGGGTACCTAAGGACAGGTGACGAAATCAAGGCTGCTTTGAGTTTTTTGAATGATTGATCCTGGGCCTCTCCCCAAACAAAGGGTTCATCTTTTCTTTGCAACTTGTAAAGCGGAGCGGCTATAATAGAGAATCCAGCAATAAATGAACGATAAAATCCTACAAGACCTGTGAACTGTCTTACGGCTTCTGCGGTACGAGGTGTTGGAAAATCACGGGCAGCAATAATTTTTGATTCATTCAATGTAATACCTGAAGGTGTAACTGTATGACCTAGGAAATTAATCTTTTGCTTTAAAAATGAACATTTTGCAAGCTTTATTTTTAAATTAGCTTCAGCGAGCTTTGCAAGTACTTTCTCAAGGTTCTGGAAATGAGTCTGAACATCTTGCGACATGATTATGATATCATCAAGGTAAACTAGAAGTGTACTTCCTATCAATCTACGAAATAGATTTGTCATGAGCCGTGAAAAGGTTATTGGACTACTACGCAAACCAAACGGCATTCTTTTGAAATGAAAATGACCATTGGGAGTACTAAAGGCTGTCAATTGTTTACTTTCCTCATCAAGGGGGATTTGCCAGAATCCCTGCAACAAATCTAACGTTGAGAATACTTTGTTTCGACCAATACTTTGCAACAAATCATTTAGAACTGGAAGTGGGAAACGATCAGGTATTGTTACTCTGTTAAGCTTGCGATAATCGATTACAGGTCTCCAAGTCCCATCTCGCTTTGGTACAAGAATCAATGGAGCGTTCCATGGCGAATTACTTGATTCAATTACATCACTCTGTAACATTTCTTCAACAAGTCTATCTGCTTCTGCTCTCTGAGAATGGGGAAGTCGGTAAGCTGGTACATAAATAGGCGTAGTTCCTTGTTCAAGGGGAATTTTATGTGTAATAAGAGGAGTGAGACCTAATTTTTCTCCTGGTAGAGCAACAACAGCTCTATTCTTGTTCAAAATTTTCAAAAGCTGAGCCACAGAGTCAGGAAAATCAGTAGGACTGAGGTGTTGCGCTTGCACCTCTGGCTGAGATCCCTGTTCTCCTGGTGTGAGTGTACAAACAGTATGATCCATGGAGACATCATCCACAACTCGCACCGGTAACGAGTAATGGGCAAAATCTACAACATGGGTACCAGACTGGAGATGGATATCGGCATTACTTGTGTTCGCGATAAAAAGTGTGACAGTACCAACCTGCACTGTGTGCCAGGAGGGTTCAACAAATGTACCATTCACTTTACATGTTTCACTTTCCGCAATCACATCCGACAACTCAGGCACTCCCTGAACCTTAACTCTTATTCTGGTGAGAGAATGAGGGTGTAACACAGTGTCAGTAGCCGTGGAACCACTGACTTCAGAGATGGAAGCTGCCAGGCGAGCGAGACAACGAGAATCCGTTAGGGCGTCCCCTTCCAGAAAGTCCCGATACTCATTCTCCTTAACAACTGCACAACTACTATGCTTCAATCGAGTGCCTGTTTTCCCGGGTATGCTACCACGACAATGATCTGACAAACCTACGCTTGCAAGGCGGGTGTCAACAAAATTAACATAATCTGATTGAAGATTGAACTCGTGGCCCTGTCGATACATGCTACACAAGGGTATGACATGGTCTTTGATACTTATGTTCCAACGATGGGGAAACAATGCAATATTTTCATCAATCATGGTGTACAGACCTAAGAGAATGTCTCCAGGAAAATGAATAATGTCAACAACTAAACATGTTATAGACAATGTGACATCATTGAACTTGAGTGGGAGGTCAATTTCACCCTGAACTTTTACTTTATTTCCTGAAATACCACTTAGAAAAGGTATGTGTGACTGTTTTAAAATAGTAGGGTGCATACTTTCAATGTCTCTAAGAGCTGAGGGCTTGACAATATTAATTTTTGCACCTGAGTCAAGAAAAACTTTTAAAACTCTACCATGTACAATGGCTGATACAAGGGGACCATCACTTGAGACTGGACAAGTTACTATTTTTGACTTATGTTGTCTGGGATATCTGTGTCTTGTTTGTGTCAAATTTACTGTGGATCCGTCAACATCTACAACTGGTCTAGAGTCAGTGTCCTCCTCTGTCAAGTGTCCAAATCTATTTTGGGTAGCTACTGAATACACAGGGAGGGCACTAGGATTGGCTAGCTTGAATTGGTTAGCGGATGGCCTTGGGGGTTTCCCGACGACATGGAGTGAACATTCTGAGCTCCAGCATTCTGTGACTGAGCATTATAATTTGAAGTTGCATTATAGCTGGGCTGGGAGTTGTAATTACGAGAGTTCTGATAATGTCTTGGACGCTGTGAGCCTCGCCAAGACTGACCATGGGAGTTACGAGGTGGAGATGTCCTTTGCCTAGCTCTACAATCCGCAGTGTGGTGACCAACTTGTTTATGGTACGTGCAATATGGAAACCTAGAATGATTAGATTGATGAGGGGGCCGAGAGAATTGTCTAGGAGGTGATGATCTAGGGGCGGACCAACAGTCCCTTGCAAGGTGGTTACTCTTACCACAATGCCAACATGAGGGAGTGGATGGTTGTGGACTATGGCGTTTCGGCATTTTATGAGGCGGCGAATTTGACTGGGGGCTACGAGCATGGGTACGCTTCTGCGACCAAGAGTTTTGAGAATTTGTGGGAGGATGCTGAGAGCTTGTGACTACATTTACAGCATCAGAGGGTGGCAACAGTTGAGCACTTCGGGGAGCTAGTTTATCTGCGGCATTGTTAATAGCCTCAAATACTTCACCAATTTCATGTTTAACACCAAAATTTTGTTGCTCAACGATTGGTTTTGTATGCTCGGGGGCAAAATGCATTAAAGTACCAAATGCTATCATTTTGGCCATAGCCTCAGGGGACAGATTATTGTCTTTATCTAACCAAGTTGAATTATTCATAGCAGAAACTAAGGCATACAGATACTGATCGAGACGGCTAGTAAACGCATTAAACGATTCACCAGGCTGCATGGTGGCATTGGCAATTTTCTTGACTAACCTATATGGGTCAAGGTCTCCTTTATTAACAAAGCGACGGCGAAAGAAATCCTTAAATTCAGGCCAAGACTGGAGGCTAACAATGGCTTTCTCATCAACAACAAAACGTGCATCACCTTTGGTTGTGTCCACGGCTGACCGTGCAATTGCTAAGTATTCGGCATCAGTAGGCTTAGAAAAACGTGCAACTGTTTTCGCTTCAACCTTACTAAACCATGATTCTAATAAACGCGATTCCCCAGCAAAAAGAGGAATAGCCATTTCCTGAGCTGATCTTTGGCCATTGGGACGAGCAACTGTTCCCATTGATTCTGAAGGGGTTTCAACAGTGGTAGGCATTGTCACAGCCGTGGAAGTAATATTTGAACGCAGATTATAATTAAGTGCACCTGGCATCAGAAATAGTATACACAAAAATAAACACAAAAAAATATCAACTTGGCTAAAGTAAAAATGGCAGAAATAAAATTATTAAATTGGGCTAGGCAAGAAAATAATTAAGAACAAGCAATTGTAAACTAAATTTAGCAATCTTTCATTAAAAAAATGACTGGAATTAGATGTATGTAAATTAATTAAACCAGACTAAGCACAGCAATTGAGAATATAAAAACTGGAAGTGCAATTGCAAAATTTCATTAAAAAGATTCAACACAACAAGTGGCAATGCAAGAAATATGGATGTAGCACATAAACTGGACACAGGAATGTATATAACTGCTAGAAACAATTATTTCTTACTTCTCTCACCTTTGAATTCAGTAATGACACTAGTAACAATTAATGAATAATGGAATCATATGCAGGGAATATTGAAATGTCTCAGAGAAACTGTGGGCCTCTGGAGTACTAAACCGGCTCCAATATTTAACAAGTCACTGAAAGATTAATTCATAAGATATTTTGGATATATTTACGTTAAACCTCATTAAATCATAGCACACGATATCTTAGCTCATATTTACTTAACTCAGGGCTGCAGGATTTGCAATATAACAGTGGCCAAAACGAAAAACGGTGACCAGACGTGTGAAGAGGACCATGTGAGGGCTTGTTTACAAACTGGTGCGATGGCAGCGCTCCTGGCGGCGGTGGCGCGAAACTCAGGGACCCCACACTGTTGATGCTGGAAGTGCGAAGATAAATTCTGACGACGACGATATTACGACGATGTCGGTGGAGAAACACGATTGGGAGGCAGGAGTTCACACAAAATGATGTAGCAGGGGCTGGTGGCGAGGTGTGAGCTTAGAGGGAGGCGAGGCGTGTGAGCCTGGGGAGGCGACACTAGTCAAACAATTGCAGTCCACCAAATATTCTCAAAGAACAATACAGTACATACGATGCTCAGTTGATAGTTGCGACGATGATTGACCACGATTTCAGTAGCTTGAACACTCACAAAGCTTAGATACTGTCAACTTGGGTGGCGGTGGTGGTGGTGGGTGCACTAGGTGGTTCCCACGTGGTGGCGCGAGGTTCAAAAAAATGGCTGGCGCGGGAAACTTCCTTCCTCCTCACTGATGAATGAGCGTTCTCACAGGAAAATATTGACCCTTACTTCTGAAACGTTGGCCTGGAGTAGTGGTTGATGGCAGGACCCCGGTCTGGCACAATATTTGATGCGTGGGTGGCAGGATGGCGGCTTATGGCGGTGGCGGTGGCGGCTGGAACACGAGGCGATGCTGGGTACTTGAACTTTTGTTTCCAGAAAAAAAATTTCTGGGTCCCACTGCTGCTACCAGTATTCGTTTGCCTTGTTCGGGTAGAAGGTAGACACAGTAGTCGCTTCTGTATATATTTATTGACTGAGATAGCAAGGTATATATCTGCCTAGCCGAGGTCCTTCTACTCTGAGCCTGTGAGGATAACTGCGGCTGCTGGGAGCATGCTTGATGCTCCTCTGTCTGGCATGACGTCAGAGGCCTACTCGCCTGTGATTGGTTACATTTCAACTGACAGAATTTGAGTATAACAATTAACTATAATGTTCTTGATTTTCCGTTCATATTAACGATGGAAGATGTACACGTAAAACCGCTCTAATCCGGCTGAAACGTCGATATATGCAATAAAAACCGAACTTCTCCCCTTTTCAATATCTTACTCAGTATTTTAACGAGAAACAAATAGATGATTGAAAATGAAGTATTTAAGGTTATTATCTAATCAATTATGTGTTTGCATCATTTTTATCGTATATATTTGAATTAACACCCATGGACTGAAAATTCACAAAAACGTGGAAAACGGCAAAATATTGCCTAATTCGATGATATTTTGTTTAAATCACATGAAGGAAAAGGAGATGATAAACGTCAAAATATTGCTATATTCAATGATTTTTCGTACGAAACAAAATGCAAGAAAACTTGCTTAAAATGCAATATTATGCGAAATTCTGAGATTTGAAGGCCAAATCACATATCGTGATACTACATAAAATAGTATCGAAATATTGGTAAAAATGAATATATTTACGTAATATCAAACTACATGAAAAACGTGAAAAAAGTCACTATATAACCATATTTGAGGATTTTAACTTCAAATCATAGAGCGAGGTTTCGTATTATTTAGATCCAAGAAAAGACATTTGACAATGTTGTTTCCAATACAAATGATAAAAAACAATGTGTTTTCATTAGAATTAACTATAATGTTCTTGATTTTCCGTTTATATTAACGATGGAAGATGTACACGTAAAACCGCTCTAATCCGGCTGAAACGTCGATATATGCAATAAAAACCGAACTTCTCCCCTTTTCAATATCTTACTCAGTATTTTAACGAGAAACAAATAGATGATTGAAAATGATGTATTTAAGGTTATTATCTAATCAATTATGTGTTTGCATCATTTTTATCGTATATATATGAATTAAAACCCATGGACTGAAAATTCACAAAAACGTGGAAAACGGCAAAATATTGCCTAATTCGATGATATTTTGTTTAAATCACATGAAGGAAAAGGAGATGATAAACGTCAAAATATTGCTATATTCAATGATTTTTCGTACAAAACAAAATGCAAGAAAACTTGCTTAAAATGCAATATTATGCGATATTCTGAGATTTGAAGGCCAAATCACATATCGTGATACTACATGAAATAGTATCGAAATATTGGTAAAAATGAATATATTTACGTAATATCAAACTACATGAAAAACGTGAAAAAAGTCACTATATAACCATATTTGAGGATTTTAACTTCAAATCATAGAGCGAGGTTTCGTATTATTTAGATCCAAGAAAAGACATTTGACAATGTTGTTTCCAATACAAATGATAAAAAACAATGTGTTTTCATTAGAATTAACTATAATGTTCTTGATTTTCCGTTTATATTAACGATGGAAGATGTACACGTAAAACCGCTCTAATCCGGCTGAAACGTCGATATATGCAATAAAAACCGAACTTCTCCCCTTTTCAATATCTTACTCAGTATTTTAACGAGAAACAAATAGATGATTGAAAATGATGTATTTAAGGTCTAATCTAATCAATTATGTGTTTGCATCATTTTTATCGTATATATATGAATTAAAACCCATGGACTGAAAATTCACAAAAACGTGGAAAACGGCAAAATATTGCCTAATTCGATGATATTTTGTTTAAATCACATGAAGGAAAAGGAGATGATAAACGTCAAAATATTGCTATATTCGATGATTTTTCGTACGAAACAAAATGCAAGAAAACTTGCTTAAAATGCAATATTATGCGAAATTCTGAGATTTGAAGGCCAAATCACATATCGTGATACTACATGAAATAGTATCGAAATATTGGTAAAAATGAATATATTTACGTAATATCAAACTACATGAAAAACGTGAAAAAAGTCACTATATAACCATATTTGAGGATTTTAACTTCAAATCATAGAGCGAGGTTTCGTATTATTTAGATCCAAGAAAAGACATATGACAATGTTGTTTCCAATACAAATGATAAAAAACAATGTGTTTTCATTAGAATTAACTATAATGTTCTTGATTTTCCGTTTATATTAACGATGGAAGATGTACACGTAAAACCGCTCTAATCCGGCTGAAACGTCGATATATGCAATAAAAACCGAACTTCTCCCCTTTTCAATATCTTACTCAGTATTTTAACGAGAAACAAATAGATGATTGAAAATGATGTATTTAAGGTTATTATCTAATCAATTATGTGTTTGCATCATTTTTATCGTATATATATGAATTAAAACCCATGGACTGAAAATTCACAAAAACGTGGAAAACGGCAAAATATTGCCTAATTCGATGATATTTTGTTTAAATCACATGAAGGAAAAGGAGATGATAAACGTCAAAATATTGCTATATTCAATGATTTTTCGTACGAAACAAAATGCAAGAAAACTTGCTTAAAATGCAATATTATGCGATATTCTGAGATTTGAAGGCCAAATCACATATCGTGATACTACATGAAATAGTATCGAAATATTGGTAAAAATGAATATATTTACGTAATATCAAACTACATGAAAAACGTGAAAAAAGTCACTATATAACCATATTTGAGGATTTTAACTTCAAATCATAGAGCGAGGTTTCGTATTATTTAGATCCAAGAAAAGACATTTGACAATGTTGTTTCCAATACAAATGATAAAAAACAATGTGTTTTCATTAGAATTAACTATAATGTTCTTGATTTTCCGTTTATATTAACGATGGAAGATGTACACGTAAAACCGCTCTAATCCGGCTGAAACGTCGATATATGCAATAAAAACCGAACTTCTCCCCTTTTCAATATCTTACTCAGTATTTTAACGAGAAACAAATAGATGATTGAAAATGATGTATTTAAGGTCTAATCTAATCAATTATGTGTTTGCATCATTTTTATCGTATATATATGAATTAAAACCCATGGACTGAAAATTCACAAAAACGTGGAAAACGGCAAAATATTGCCTAATTCGATGATATTTTGTTTAAATCACATGAAGGAAAAGGAGATGATAAACGTCAAAATATTGCTATATTCGATGATTTTTCGTACGAAACAAAATGCAAGAAAACTTGCTTAAAATGCAATATTATGCGAAATTCTGAGATTTGAAGGCCAAATCACATATCGTGATACTACATGAAATAGTATCGAAATATTGGTAAAAATGAATATATTTACGTAATATCAAACTACATGAAAAACGTGAAAAAAGTCACTATATAACCATATTTGAGGATTTTAACTTCAAATCATAGAGCGAGGTTTCGTATTATTTAGATCCAAGAAAAGACATATGACAATGTTGTTTCCAATACAAATGATAAAAAACAATGTGTTTTCATTAGAATTAACTATAATGTTCTTGATTTTCCGTTTATATTAACGATGGAAGATGTACACGTAAAACCGCTCTAATCCGGCTGAAACGTCGATATATGCAATAAAAACCGAACTTCTCCCCTTTTCAATATCTTACTCAGTATTTTAACGAGAAACAAATAGAAGATTGAAAATGAACTATTTAAGGTTATTATCTAATCAATTATGTGTTTGCATCATTTTTATCGTATATATATGAATTAACACCCATGGACTGAAAATTCACAAAAACGTGGAAAACGGCAAAATATTGCCTAATTCGATGATATTTTGTTTAAATCACATGAAGGAAAAGGAGATGATAAACGTCAAAATATTGCTATATTCAATGATTTTTCGTACGAAACAAAATGCAAGAAAACTTGCTTAAAATGCAATATTATCGGAAATTCTGAGATTTGAAGGCCAAATCACATATCGTGATACTACATGAAATAGTATCGAAATATTGGTAAAAATGAATATATTTACGTAATATCAAACTACATGAAAAACGTAAAAAAAGTCACTATATAACCATATTTGAGGATTTTAACTTCAAATCATAGACCGAGGTTTCGTATTATTTAGATCCAAGAAAAGACATATGACAATGTTGTTTCCAATACAAATGATAAAAAACAATGTGTTTTCATTAGAATTAACTATAATGTTCTTGATTTTCCGTTTATATTAACGATGGAAGATGTACACGTAAAACCGCTCTAATCCGGCTGAAACGTCGATATATGCAATAAAAACCGAACTTCTCCCCTTTTCAATATCTTACTCAGTATTTTAACGAGAAACAAATAGATGATTGAAAATGATGTATTTAAGGTTATTATCTAATCAATTATGTGTTTGCATCATTTTTATCGTATATATATGAATTAAAACCCATGGACTGAAAATTCACAATAACGTGGAAAACGGCAAAATATTGCCTAATTCGATGATATTTTGTTTAAATCACATGAAGGAAAAGGAGATGATAAACGTCAAAATATTGCTATATTCGATGATTTTTCGTACGAAACAAAATGCAAGAAAACTTGCTTAAAATGCAATATTATGCGAAATTCTGAGATTTGAAGGCCAAATCACATATCGTGATACTACATGAAATAGTATCGAAATATTGGTAAAAATGAATATATTTACGTAATATCAAACTACATGAAAAACGTGAAAAAAGTCACTATATAACCATATTTGAGGATTTTAACTTCAAATCATAGAGCGAGGTTTCGTATTATTTAGATCCAAGAAAAGACATATGACAATGTTGTTTCCAATACAAATGATAAAAAACAATGTGTTTTCATTAGAATTAACTATAATGTTCTTGATTTTCCGTCTATATTAACGATGGAAGATGTACACGTAAAACCGCTCTAATCCGGATGAAACGTCGATATATGCAATAAAAACCGAACTTCTCCCCTTTTCAATATCTTACTCAGTATTTTAACGAGAAACAAATAGATGATTGAAAATGAAGTATTTAAGGTTATTATCTAATCAATTATGTGTTTGCATCATTTTTATCGTATATATATGAATTAACACCCATGGACTGAAAATTCACAAAAACGTGGAAAACGGCAAAATATTGCCTAATTCGATGATATTTTGTTTAAATTACATGAAGGAAAAGGAGATGATAAACGTCAAAATATTGCTATATTCAATGATTTTTCGTACGAAACAAAATGCAAGAAAACTTGCTTAAAATGCAATATTATGCGAAATTCTGAGATTTGAAGGCCAAATCACATATCGTGATACTACATGAAATAGTATCGAAATATTGGTAAAAATGAATATATTTACGTAATATCAAACTACATGAAAAACGTAAAAAAAGTCACTATATAACCATATTTGAGGATTTTAACTTCAAATCATAGACCGAGGTTTCGTATTATTTAGATCCAAGAAAAGACATATGACAATGTTGTTTCCAATACAAATGATAAAAAACAATGTGTTTTCATTAGAATTAACTATAATGTTCTTGATTTTCCGTTTATATTAACGATGGAAGATGTACACGTAAAACCGCTCTAATCCGGCTGAAACGTCGATATATGCAATAAAAACCGAACTTCTCCCCTTTTCAATATCTTACTCAGTATTTTAACGAGAAACAAATAGAAGATTGAAAATGAACTATTTAAGGTTATTATCTAATCAATTATGTGTTTGCATCATTTTTATCGTATATATATGAATTAACACCCATGGACTGAAAATTCACAAAAACGTGGAAAACGGCAAAATATTGCCTAATTCGATGATATTTTGTTTAAATCACATGAAGGAAAAGGAGATGATAAACGTCAAAATATTGCTATATTCAATGATTTTTCGTACGAAACAAAATGCAAGAAAACTTGCTTAAAATGCAATATTATCGGAAATTCTGAGATTTGAAGGCCAAATCACATATCGTGATACTACATGAAATAGTATCGAAATATTGGTAAAAATGAATATATTTACGTAATATCAAACTACATGAAAAACGTAAAAAAAGTCACTATATAACCATATTTGAGGATTTTAACTTCAAATCATAGACCGACGTTTCGTATTATTTAGATCCAAGAAAAGACATATGACAATGTTGTTTCCAATACAAATGATAAAAAACAATGTGTTTTCATTAGAATTAACTATAATGTTCTTGATTTTCCGTTTATATTAACGATGGAAGATGTACACGTAAAACCGCTCTAATCCGGCTGAAACGTCGATATATGCAATAAAAACCGAACTTCTCCCCTTTTCAATATCTTACTCAGTATTTTAACGAGAAACAAATAGATGATTGAAAATGATGTATTTAAGGTTATTATCTAATCAATTATGTGTTTGCATCATTTTTATCGTATATATATGAATTAAAACCCATGGACTGAAAATTCACAATAACGTGGAAAACGGCAAAATATTGCCTAATTCGATGATATTTTGTTTAAATCACATGAAGGAAAAGGAGATGATAAACGTCAAAATATTGCTATATTCGATGATTTTTCGTACGAAACAAAATGCAAGAAAACTTGCTTAAAATGCAATATTATGCGAAATTCTGAGATTTGAAGGCCAAATCACATATCGTGATACTACATGAAATAGTATCGAAATATTGGTAAAAATGAATATATTTACGTAATATCAAACTACATGAAAAACGTGAAAAAAGTCACTATATAACCATATTTGAGGATTTTAACTTCAAATCATAGAGCGAGGTTTCGTATTATTTAGATCCAAGAAAAGACATATGACAATGTTGTTTCCAATACAAATGATAAAAAACAATGTGTTTTCATTAGAATTAACTATAATGTTCTTGATTTTCCGTTTATATTAACGATGGAAGATGTACACGTAAAACCGCTCTAATCCGGATGAAACGTCGATATATGCAATAAAAACCGAACTTCTCCCCTTTTCAATATCTTACTCAGTATTTTAACGAGAAACAAATAGATGATTGAAAATGAAGTATTTAAGGTTATTATCTAATCAATTATGTGTTTGCATCATTTTTATCGTATATATATGAATTAACACCCATGGACTGAAAATTCACAAAAACGTGGAAAACGGCAAAATATTGCCTAATTCGATGATATTTTGTTTAAATTACATGAAGGAAAAGGAGATGATAAACGTCAAAATATTGCTATATTCAATGATTTTTCGTACGAAACAAAATGCAAGAAAACTTGCTTAAAATGCAATATTATGCGAAATTCTGAGATTTGAAGGCCAAATCACATATCGTGATACTACATGAAATAGTATCGAAATATTGGTAAAAATGAATATATTTACGTAATATCAAACTACATGAAAAACGTAAAAAAAGTCACTATATAACCATATTTGAGGATTTTAACTTCAAATCATAGAGCGAGGTTTCGTATTATTTAGATCCAAGAAAAGACATATGACAATGTTGTTTCCAATACAAATGATAAAAAACAATGTGTTTTCATTAGAATTAACTATAATGTTCTTGATTTTCCGTTTATATTAACGATGGAAGATGTACACGTAAAACCGCTCTAATCCGGCTGAAACGTCGATATATGCAATAAAAACCGAACTTCTCCCCTTTTCAATATCTTACTCAGTATTTTAACGAGAAACAAATAGAAGATTGAAAATGAACTATTTAAGGTTATTATCTAATCAATTATGTGTTTGCATCATTTTTATCGTATATATATGAATTAACACCCATGGACTGAAAATTCACAAAAACGTGGAAAACGGCAAAATATTGCCTAATTCGATGATATTTTGTTTAAATCACATGAAGGAAAAGGAGATGATAAACGTCAAAATATTGCTATATTCAATGATTTTTCGTACGAAACAAAATGCAAGAAAACTTGCTTAAAATGCAATATTATCGGAAATTCTGAGATTTGAAGGCCAAATCACATATCGTGATACTACATGAAATAGTATCGAAATATTGGTAAAAATGAATATATTTACGTAATATCAAACTACATGAAAAACGTAAAAAAAGTCACTATATAACCATATTTGAGGATTTTAACTTCAAATCATAGACCGAGGTTTCGTATTATTTAGATCCAAGAAAAGACATATGACAATGTTGTTTCCAATACAAATGATAAAAAACAATGTGTTTTCATTAGAATTAACTATAATGTTCTTGATTTTCCGTTTATATTAACGATGGAAGATGTACACGTAAAACCGCTCTAATCCGGCTGAAACGTCGATATATGCAATAAAAACCGAACTTCTCCCCTTTTCAATATCTTACTCAGTATTTTAACGAGAAACAAATAGATGATTGAAAATGATGTATTTAAGGTTATTATCTAATCAATTATGTGTTTGCATCATTTTTATCGTATATATATGAATTAAAACCCATGGACTGAAAATTCACAATAACGTGGAAAACGGCAAAATATTGCCTAATTCGATGATATTTTGTTTAAATCACATGAAGGAAAAGGAGATGATAAACGTCAAAATATTGCTATATTCGATGATTTTTCGTACGAAACAAAATGCAAGAAAACTTGCTTAAAATGCAATATTATGCGAAATTCTGAGATTTGAAGGCCAAATCACATATCGTGATACTACATGAAATAGTATCGAAATATTGGTAAAAATGAATATATTTACGTAATATCAAACTACATGAAAAACGTGAAAAAAGTCACTATATAACCATATTTGAGGATTTTAACTTCAAATCATAGAGCGAGGTTTCGTATTATTTAGATCCAAGAAAAGACATATGACAATGTTGTTTCCAATACAAATGATAAAAAACAATGTGTTTTCATTAGAATTAACTATAATGTTCTTGATTTTCCGTTTATATTAACGATGGAAGATGTACACGTAAAACCGCTCTAATCCGGCTGAAACGTCGATATATGCAATAAAAACCGAACTTCTCCCCTTTTCAATATCTTACTCAGTATTTTAACGAGAAACAAATAGATGATTGAAAATGATGTATTTAAGGTTATTATCTAATCAATTATGTGTCTGCATCATTTTTATCGTATATATATGAATTAAAACCCATGGACTGAAAATTCACAAAAACGTGGAAAACGGCAAAATATTGCCTAATTCGATGATATTTTGTTAAAATCACATGAAGGAAATGGAGATGATAAACGTCAAAATATTGCTATATTCGATGATTTTTCGTACGAAACAAAATGCAAGAAAACTTGCTTAAAATGCAATATTATGCGAAATTCTGAGATTTGAAGGCCAAATCACATATCGTGATACAACATGAAATAGTATCGAAATATTGGTAAAAATGAATATATTTACGTAATATCAAACTACATGAAAAACGTAAAAAAAGTCACTATATAACCATATTTGAGGATTTTAACTTCAAATCATAGACCGAGGTTTCGTATTATTTAGATCCAAGAAAAGACATATGACAATGTTGTTTCCAATACAAATGATAAAAAACAATGTGTTTTCATTAGAATTAACTATAATGTTCTTGATTTTCCGTTTATATTAACGATGGAAGATGTACACGTAAAACCGCTCTAATCCGGCTGAAACGTCGATATATGCAATAAAAACCGAACTTCTCCCCTTTTCAATATCTTACTCAGTATTTTAACGAGAAACAAATAGATGATTGAAAATGATGTATTTAAGGTTATTATCTAATCAATTATGTGTCTGCATCATTTTTATCGTATATATATGAATTAAAACCCATGGACTGAAAATTCACAAAAACGTGGAAAACGGCAAAATATTGCCTAATTCGATGATATTTTGTTTAAATCACATGAAGGAAAAGGAGATGATAAACGTCAAAATATTGCTATATTCGATGATTTTTCGTACGAAACAAAATGCAAGAAAACTTGCTTAAAATGCAATATTATGCGAAATTCTGAGATTTGAAGGCCAAATCACATATCGTGATACTACATGAAATAGTATCGAAATATTGGTAAAAATGAATATATTTACGTAATATCAAACTACATGAAAAACGTGAAAAAAGTCACTATATAACCATATTTGAGGATTTTAACTTCAAATCATAGAGCGAGGTTTCGTATTATTTAGATCCAAGAAAAGACATATGACAATGTTGTTTCCAATACAAATGATAAAAAACAATGTGTTTTCATTAGAATTAACTATAATGTTCTTGATTTTCCGTTTATATTAACGATGGAAGATGTACACGTAAAACCGCTCTAATCCGGCTGAAACGTCGATATATGCAATAAAAACCGAACTTCTCCCCTTTTCAATATCTTACTCAGTATTTTAACGAGAAACAAATAGATGATTGAAAATGATGTATTTAAGGTTATTATCTAATCAATTATGTGTCTGCATCATTTTTATCGTATATATATGAATTAAAACCCATGGACTGAAAATTCACAAAAACGTGGAAAACGGCAAAATATTGCCTAATTCGATGATATTTTGTTTAAATCACATGAAGGAAATGGAGATGATAAACGTCAAAATATTGCTATATTCGATGATTTTTCGTACGAAACAAAATGCAAGAAAACTTGCTTAAAATGCAATATTATGCGAAATTCTGAGATTTGAAGGCCAAATCACATATCGTGATACTACATGAAATAGTATCGAAATATTGGTAAAAATGAATATATTTACGTAATATCAAACTACATGAAAAACGTGAAAAAAGTCACTATATAACCATATTTGAGGATTTTAACTTCAAATCATAGAGCGAGGTTTCGTATTATTTAGATCCAAGAAAAGACATATGACAATGTTGTTTCCAATACAAATGATAAAAAACAATGTGTTTTCATTAGAATTAACTATAATGTTCTTGATTTTCCGTTTATATTAACGATGGAAGATGTACACGTAAAACCGCTCTAATCCGGCTGAAACGTCGATATATGCAATAAAAACCGAACTTCTCCCCTTTTCAATATCTTACTCAGTATTTTAACGAGAAACAAATAGATGATTGAAAATGATGTATTTAAGGTTATTATCTAATCAATTATGTGTCTGCATCATTTTTATCGTATATATATGAATTAAAACCCATGGACTGAAAATTCACAAAAACGTGGAAAACGGCAAAATATTGCCTAATTCGATGATATTTTGTTTAAATCACATGAAGGAAAAGGAGATGATAAACGTCAAAATATTGCTATATTCGATGATTTTTCGTACGAAACAAAATGCAAGAAAACTTGCTTAAAATGCAATATTATGCGAAATTCTGAGATTTGAAGGCCAAATCACATATCGTGATACTACATGAAATAGTATCGAAATATTGGTAAAAATGAATATATTTACGTAATATCAAACTACATGAAAAACGTGAAAAAAGTCACTATATAACCATATTTGAGGATTTTAACTTCAAATCATAGAGCGAGGTTTCGTATTATTTAGATCCAAGAAAAGACATATGACAATGTTGTTTCCAATACAAATGATAAAAAACAATGTGTTTTCATTAGAATTAACTATAATGTTCTTGATTTTCCGTTTATATTAACGATGGAAGATGTACACGTAAAACCGCTCTAATCCGGCTGAAACGTCGATATATGCAATAAAAACCGAACTTCTCCCCTTTTCAATATCTTACTCAGTATTTTAACGAGAAACAAATAGATGATTGAAAATGAAGTATTTAAGGTTATTATCTAATCAATTATGTGTTTGCATCATTTTTATCGTATATATATGAATTAACACCCATGGACTGAAAATTCACAAAAACGTGGAAAACGGCAAAATATTGCCTAATTCGATGATATTTTGTTTAAATCACATGAAGGAAAAGGAGATGATAAACGTCAAAATATTGCTATATTCAATGATTTTTCGTACGAAACAAAATGCAAGAAAACTTGCTTAAAATGCAATATTATGCGAAATTCTGAGATTTGAAGGCCAAATCACATATCGTGATACTACATGAAATAGTATCGAAATATTGGTAAAAATGAATATATTTACGTAATATCAAACTACATGAAAAACGTGAAAAAAGTCACTATATAACCATATTTGAGGATTTTAACTTCAAATCATAGAGCGAGGTTTCGTATTATTTAGATCCAAGAAAAGACATATGACAATGTTGTTTCCAATACAAATGATAAAAAACAATGTGTTTTCATTAGAATTAACTATAATGTTCTTGATTTTCCGTTTATATTAACGATGGAAGATGTACACGTAAAACCGCTCTAATCCGGCTGAAACGTCGATATATGCAATAAAAACCGAACTTCTCCCCTTTTCAATATCTTACTCAGTATTTTAACGAGAAACAAATAGATGATTGAAAATGAAGTATTTAAGGTTATTATCTAATCAATTATGTGTTTGCATCATTTTTATCGTATATATATGAATTAACACCCATGGACTGAAAATTCACAAAAACGTGGAAAACGGCAAAATATTGCCTAATTCGATGATATTTTGTTTAAATCACATGAAGGAAAAGGAGATGATAAACGTCAAAATATTGCTATATTCAATGATTTTTCGTACGAAACAAAATGCAAGAAAACTTGCTTAAAATGCAATATTATGCGAAATTCTGAGATTTGAAGGCCAAATCACATATCGTGATACTACATGAAATAGTATCGAAATATTGGTAAAAATGAATATATTTACGTAATATCAAACTACATGAAAAACGTGAAAAAAGTCACTATATAACCATATTTGAGGATTTTAACTTCAAATCATAGAGCGAGGTTTCGTATTATTTAGATCCAAGAAAAGACATATGACAATGTTGTTTCCAATACAAATGATAAAAAACAATGTGTTTTCATTAGAATTAACTATAATGTTCTTGATTTTCCGTTTATATTAACGATGGAAGATGTACACGTAAAACCGCTCTAATCCGGCTGAAACGTCGATATATGCAATAAAAACCGAACTTCTCCCCTTTTCAATATCTTACTCAGTATTTTAACGAGAAACAAATAGATGATTGAAAATGAAGTATTTAAGGTTATTATCTAATCAATTATGTGTTTGCATCATTTTTATCGTATATATATGAATTAACACCCATGGACTGAAAATTCACAAAAACGTGGAAAACGGCAAAATATTGCCTAATTCGATGATATTTTGTTTAAATCACATGAAGGAAAAGGAGATGATAAACGTCAAAATATTGCTATATTCAATGATTTTTCGTACGAAACAAAATGCAAGAAAACTTGCTTAAAATGCAATATTATGCGAAATTCTGAGATTTGAAGGCCAAATCACATATCGTGATACTACATGAAATAGTATCGAAATATTGGTAAAAATGAATATATTTACGTAATATCAAACTACATGAAAAACGTGAAAAAAGTCACTATATAACCATATTTGAGGATTTTAACTTCAAATCATAGAGCGAGGTTTCGTATTATTTAGATCCAAGAAAAGACATATGACAATGTTGTTTCCAATACAAATGATAAAAAACAATGTGTTTTCATTAGAATTAACTATAATGTTCTTGATTTTCCGTTTATATTAACGATGGAAGATGTACACGTAAAACCGCTCTAATCCGGCTGAAACGTCGATATATGCAATAAAAACCGAACTTCTCCCCTTTTCAATATCTTACTCAGTATTTTAACGAGAAACAAATAGATGATTGAAAATGAAGTATTTAAGGTTATTATCTAATCAATTATGTGTTTGCATCATTTTTATCGTATATATATGAATTAACACCCATGGACTGAAAATTCACAAAAACGTGGAAAACGGCAAAATATTGCCTAATTCGATGATATTTTGTTTAAATCACATGAAGGAAAAGGAGATGATAAACGTCAAAATATTGCTATATTCAATGATTTTTCGTACGAAACAAAATGCAAGAAAACTTGCTTAAAATGCAATATTATGCGAAATTCTGAGATTTGAAGGCCAAATCACATATCGTGATACTACATGAAATAGTATCGAAATATTGGTAAAAATGAATATATTTACGTAATATCAAACTACATGAAAAACGTGAA
The DNA here is from genome assembly GCF_040958095.1 of Procambarus clarkii. Lineage (NCBI taxonomy): Eukaryota > Metazoa > Arthropoda > Malacostraca > Decapoda > Cambaridae > Procambarus > Procambarus clarkii. The sequence continues at coordinate 198,083 of NC_091156.1, forward strand.
AAAAGTCACTATATAACCATATTTGAGGATTTTAACTTCAAATCATAGAGCGAGGTTTCGTATTATTTAGATCCAAGAAAAGACATATGACAATGTTGTTTCCAATACAAATGATAAAAAACAATGTGTTTTCATTAGAATTAACTATAATGTTCTTGATTTTCCGTTTATATTAACGATGGAAGATGTACACGTAAAACCGCTCTAATCCGGCTGAAACGTCGATATATGCAATAAAAACCGAACTTCTCCCCTTTTCAATATCTTACTCAGTATTTTAACGAGAAACAAATAGATGATTGAAAATGAAGTATTTAAGGTTATTATCTAATCAATTATGTGTTTGCATCATTTTTATCGTATATATATGAATTAACACCCATGGACTGAAAATTCACAAAAACGTGGAAAACGGCAAAATATTGCCTAATTCGATGATATTTTGTTTAAATCACATGAAGGAAAAGGAGATGATAAACGTCAAAATATTGCTATATTCAATGATTTTTCGTACGAAACAAAATGCAAGAAAACTTGCTTAAAATGCAATATTATGCGAAATTCTGAGATTTGAAGGCCAAATCACATATCGTGATACTACATGAAATAGTATCGAAATATTGGTAAAAATGAATATATTTACGTAATATCAAACTACATGAAAAACGTGAAAAAAGTCACTATATAACCATATTTGAGGATTTTAACTTCAAATCATAGAGCGAGGTTTCGTATTATTTAGATCCAAGAAAAGACATATGACAATGTTGTTTCCAATACAAATGATAAAAAACAATGTGTTTTCATTAGAATTAACTATAATGTTCTTGATTTTCCGTTTATATTAACGATGGAAGATGTACACGTAAAACCGCTCTAATCCGGCTGAAACGTCGATATATGCAATAAAAACCGAACTTCTCCCCTTTTCAATATCTTACTCAGTATTTTAACGAGAAACAAATAGATGATTGAAAATGAAGTATTTAAGGTTATTATCTAATCAATTATGTGTTTGCATCATTTTTATCGTATATATATGAATTAACACCCATGGACTGAAAATTCACAAAAACGTGGAAAACGGCAAAATATTGCCTAATTCGATGATATTTTGTTTAAACCACATGAAGGAAAAGGAGATGATAAACGTCAAAATATTGCTATATTCAATGATTTTTCGTACGAAACAAAATGCAAGAAAACTTGCTTAAAATGCAATATTATGCGAAATTCTGAGATTTGAAGGCCAAATCACATATTGTGATACTACATGAAAGAGTATCGAAATATTGGTAAAAATGAATATATTTACGTAATATCAAACTACATGAAAAACGTGAAAAAAGTCACTATATAACCATATTTGAGGATTTTAACTTCAAATCATAGAGAGGGTTTCGTATTATTTAGATCCAAGAAAAGACATATGACAATGTTGTTTCCAATACAAATGATAAAAAACAATGTGTTTTCATTAGAATTAACTATAATGTTCTTGATTTTCCGTTTATATTAACGATGGAAGATGTACACGTAAAACCGCTCTAATCCGGCTGAAACGTCGATATATGCAATAAAAACCGAACTTCTCCCCTTTTCAATATCTTACTCAGTATTTTAACGAGAAACAAATAGATGATTGGAAATGAAGTATTTAAGGTTATTATCTAATCAATTATGTGTTTGCATCATTTTTATCGTATATATATGAATTAACACCCATGGACTGAAAATTCACAAAAACGTGGAAAACGGCAAAATATTGCCTAATTCGATGATATTTTGTTTAAATCACATGAAGGAAAAGGAGATGATAAACGTCAAAATATTGCTATATTCAATGATTTTTCGTACGAAACAAAATGCAAGAAAACTTGCTTCAAATGCAATATTATGCGAAATTCTGAGATTTGAAGGCCAAATCACATATCGTGATACTACATGAAATAGTATCGAAATATTGGTAAAAATGAATATATTTACGTAATATCAAACTACATGAAAAACGTGAAAAAAGTCACTATATAACCATATTTGAGGATTTTAACTTCAAATCATAGAGCGAGGTTTCGTATTATTTAGATAAAAGAAAATACATATGACAATGTTGTTTCCAATACAAATGATAAAAAACAATGTGTTTTCATTAGAATTAACTATAATGTTCTTGATTTTCCGTTTATATTAACGATGGAAGATGTACACGTAAAACCGCTCTAATCCGGCTGAAACGTCGATATATGCAATAAAAACCGAACTTCTCCCCTTTTCAATATCTTACTCAGTATTTTAACGAGAAACAAATAGATGATTGAAAATGATGTATTTAAGGTTATTATCTAATCAATTATGTGTTTGCATCATTTTTATCGTATATATATGAATTAAAACCCATGGACTGAAAAATCACAAAAACGTGGAAAACAGCAAAATATTGCCTAATTCGATGATATTTTGTTTAAATCACATGAAGGAAAAGGAGATGATAAACGTCAAAATATTGCTATATTCAATGATTTTTCGTACGAAACAAAATGCAAGAAAACTTGCTTAAAATGCAATATTATGCGAAATTCTGAGATTTGAAGGCCAAATCACATATCGTGATACTACATGAAATAGTATCGAAATATTGGTAAAAATGAATATATTTACGTAATATCAAACTACATGAAAAACGTGAAAAAAGTCACTATATAACCATATTTGAGGATTTTAACTTCAAATCATAGAGCGAGGTTTCGTATTATTTAGATCCAAGAAAAGACATATGACAATGTTGTTTCCAATACAAATGATAAAAAACAATGTGTTTTCATTAGAATTAACTATAATGTTCTTGATTTTCCGTTTATATTAACGATGGAAGATGTACACGTAAAACCGCTCTAATCCGGCTGAAACGTCGATATATGCAATAAAAACCGAACTTCTCCCCTTTTCAATATCTTACTCAGTATTTTAACGAGAAACAAATAGATGATTGAAAATGAAGTATTTAAGGTTATTATCTAATCAATTATGTGTTTGCATCATTTTTATCGTATATATATGAATTAACACCCATGGACTGAAAATTCACAAAAACGTGGAAAACGGCAAAATATTGCCTAATTCGATGATATTTTGTTTAAATCACATGAAGGAAAAGGAGATGATAAACGTCAAAATATTGCTATATTCAATGATTTTTCGTACGAAACAAAATGCAAGAAAACTTGCTTAAAATGCAATATTATGCGAAATTCTGAGATTTGAAGGCCAAATCACATATCGTGATACTACATGAAATAGTATCGAAATATTGGTAAAAATGAATATATTTACGTAATATCAAACTACATGAAAAACGTGAAAAAAGTCACTATATAACCATATTTGAGGATTTTAACTTCAAATCATAGAGCGAGGTTTCGTATTATTTAGATCCAAGAAAAGACATATGACAATGTTGTTTCCAATACAAATGATAAAAAACAATGTGTTTTCATTAGAATTAACTATAATGTTCTTGATTTTCCGTTTATATTAACGATGGAAGATGTACACGTAAAACCGCTCTAATCCGGCTGAAACGTCGATATATGCAATAAAAACCGAACTTCTCCCCTTTTCAATATCTTACTCAGTATTTTAACGAGAAACAAATAGATGATTGAAAATGATGTATTTAAGGTTATTATCTAATCAATTATGTGTTTGCATCATTTTTATCGTATATATATGAATTAAAACCCATGGACTGAAAATTCACAAAAACGTGGAAAACGGCAAAATATTGCCTAATTCGATGATATTTTGTTTAAATCACATGAAGGAAAAGGAGATGATAAACGTCAAAATATTGCTATATTCAATGATTTTTCGTACGAAACAAAATGCAAGAAAACTTGCTTAAAATGCAATATTATGCGAAATTCTGAGATTTGAAGGCCAAATCACATATCGTGATACTACATGAAATAGTATCGAAATATTGGTAAAAATGAATATATTTACGTAATATCAAACTACATGAAAAACGTGAAAAAAGTCACTATATAACCATATTTGAGGATTTTAACTTCAAATCATAGAGCGAGGTTTCGTATTATTTAGATCCAAGAAAAGACATATGACAATGTTGTTTCCAATACAAATGATAAAAAACAATGTGTTTTCATTAGAATTAACTATAATGTTCTTGATTTTCCGTTTATATTAACGATGGAAGATGTACACGTAAAACCGCTCTAATCCGGCTGAAACGTCGATATATGCAATAAAAACCGAACTTCTCCCCTTTTCAATATCTTACTCAGTATTTTAACGAGAAACAAATAGATGATTGAAAATGATGTATTTAAGGTTATTATCTAATCAATTATGTGTTTGCATCATTTTTATCGTATATATATGAATTAAAACCCATGGACTGAAAATTCACAAAAACGTGGAAAACGGCAAAATATTGCCTAATTCGATGATATTTTGTTTAAATCACATGAAGGAAAAGGAGATGATAAACGTCAAAATATTGCTATATTCAATGATTTTTCGTACGAAACAAAATGCAAGAAAACTTGCTTAAAATGCAATATTATGCGAAATTCTGAGATTTGAAGGCCAAATCACATATCGTGATACTACATGAAATAGTATCGAAATATTGGTAAAAATGAATATATTTACGTAATATCAAACTACATGAAAAACGTGAAAAAAGTCACTATATAACCATATTTGAGGATTTTAACTTCAAATCATAGAGCGAGGTTTCGTATTATTTAGATCCAAGAAAAGACATATGACAATGTTGTTTCCAATACAAATGATAAAAAACAATGTGTTTTCATTAGAATTAACTATAATGTTCTTGATTTTCCGTTTATATTAACGATGGAAGATGTACACGTAAAACCGCTCTAATCCGGCTGAAACGTCGATATATGCAATAAAAACCGAACTTCTCCCCTTTTCAATATCTTACTCAGTATTTTAACGAGAAACAAATAGATGATTGAAAATGAAGTATTTAAGGTTATTATCTAATCAATTATGTGTTTGCATCATTTTTATCGTATATATATGAATTAAAACCCATGGACTGAAAATTCACAAAAACGTGGAAAACGGCAAAATATTGCCTAATTCGATGATATTTTGTTTAAATCACATGAAGGAAAAGGAGATGATAAACGTCAAAATATTGCTATATTCGATGATTTTTCGTACGAAACAAAATGCAAGAAAACTTGCTTAAAATGCAATATTATGCGAAATTCTGAGATTTGAAGGCCAAATCACATATCGTGATACTACATGAAATAGTATCGAAATATTGGTAAAAATGAATATATTTACGTAATATCAAACTACATGAAAAACGTGAAAAAAGTCACTATATAACCATATTTGAGGATTTTAACTTCAAATCATAGAGCGAGGTTTCGTATTATTTAGATCCAAGAAAAGACATATGACAATGTTGTTTCCAATACAAATGATAAAAAACAATGTGTTTTCATTAGAATTAACTATAATGTTCTTGATTTTCCGTTTATATTAACGATGGAAGATGTACACGTAAAACCGCTCTAATCCGGCTGAAACGTCGATATATGCAATAAAAACCGAACTTCTCCCCTTTTCAATATCTTACTCAGTATTTTAACGAGAAACAAATAGATGATTGAAAATGATGTATTTAAGGTTATTATCTAATCAATTATGTGTTTGCATCATTTTTATCGTATATATATGAATTAAAACCCATGGACTGAAAATTCACAAAAACGTGGAAAACGGCAAAATATTGCCTAATTCGATGATATTTTGTTTAAATCACATGAAGGAAAAGGAGATGATAAACGTCAAAATATTGCTATATTCGATGATTTTTCGTACGAAACAAAATGCAAGAAAACTTGCTTAAAATGCAATATTATGCGAAATTCTGAGATTTGAAGGCCAAATCACATATCGTGATACTACATGAAATAGTATCGAAATATTGGTAAAAATGAATATATTTACGTAATATCAAACTACATGAAAAACGTGAAAAAAGTCACTATATAACCATATTTGAGGATTTTAACTTCAAATCATAGAGCGAGGTTTCGTATTATTTAGATCCAAGAAAAGACATATGACAATGTTGTTTCCAATACAAATGATAAAAAACAATGTGTTTTCATTAGAATTAACTATAATGTTCTTGATTTTCCGTTTATATTAACGATGGAAGATGTACACGTAAAACCGCTCTAATCCGGCTGAAACGTCGATATATGCAATAAAAACCGAACTTCTCCCCTTTTCAATATCTTACTCAGTATTTTAACGAGAAACAAATAGATGATTGAAAATGAAGTATTTAAGGTTATTATCTAATCAATTATGTGTTTGCATCATTTTTATCGTATATATATGAATTAAAACCCATGGACTGAAAATTCACAAAAACGTGGAAAACGGCAAAATATTGCCTAATTCGATGATATTTTGTTTAAATCACATGAAGGAAAAGGAGATGATAAACGTCAAAATATTGCTATATTCGATGATTTTTCGTACGAAACAAAATGCAAGAAAACTTGCTTAAAATGCAATATTATGCGAAATTCTGAGATTTGAAGGCCAAATCACATATCGTGATACTACATGAAATAGTATCGAAATATTGGTAAAAATGAATATATTTACGTAATATCAAACTACATGAAAAACGTGAAAAAAGTCACTATATAACCATATTTGAGGATTTTAACTTCAAATCATAGAGCGAGGTTTCGTATTATTTAGATCCAAGAAAAGACATATGACAATGTTGTTTCCAATACAAATGATAAAAAACAATGTGTTTTCATTAGAATTAACTATAATGTTCTTGATTTTCCGTTTATATTAACGATGGAAGATGTACACGTAAAACCGCTCTAATCCGGCTGAAACGTCGATATATGCAATAAAAACCGAACTTCTCCCCTTTTCAATATCTTACTCAGTATTTTAACGAGAAACAAATAGATGATTGAAAATGATGTATTTAAGGTTATTATCTAATCAATTATGTGTTTGCATCATTTTTATCGTATATATATGAATTAAAACCCATGGACTGAAAATTCACAAAAACGTGGAAAACGGCAAAATATTGCCTAATTCGATGATATTTTGTTTAAATCACATGAAGGAAAAGGAGATGATAAACGTCAAAATATTGCTATATTCGATGATTTTTCGTACGAAACAAAATGCAAGAAAACTTGCTTAAAATGCAATATTATGCGAAATTCTGAGATTTGAAGGCCAAATCACATATCGTGATACTACATGAAATAGTATCGAAATATTGGTAAAAATGAATATATTTACGTAATATCAAACTACATGAAAAACGTGAAAAAAGTCACTATATAACCATATTTGAGGATTTTAACTTCAAATCATAGAGCGAGGTTTCGTATTATTTAGATCCAAGAAAAGACATATGACAATGTTGTTTCCAATACAAATGATAAAAAACAATGTGTTTTCATTAGAATTAACTATAATGTTCTTGATTTTCCGTTTATATTAACGATGGAAGATGTACACGTAAAACCGCTCTAATCCGGCTGAAACGTCGATATATGCAATAAAAACCGAACTTCTCCCCTTTTCAATATCTTACTCAGTATTTTAACGAGAAACAAATAGATGATTGAAAATGAAGTATTTAAGGTTATTATCTAATCAATTATGTGTTTGCATCATTTTTATCGTATATATATGAATTAACACCCATGGACTGAAAATTCACAAAAACGTGGAAAACGGCAAAATATTGCCTAATTCGATGATATTTTGTTTAAATCACATGAAGGAAAAGGAGATGATAAACGTCAAAATATTGCTATATTCAATGATTTTTCGTACGAAACAAAATGCAAGAAAACTTGCTTAAAATGCAATATTATGCGAAATTCTGAGATTTGAAGGCCAAATCACATATCGTGATACTACATGAAATAGTATCGAAATATTGGTAAAAATGAATATATTTACGTAATATCAAACTACATGAAAAACGTGAAAAAAGTCACTATATAACCATATTTGAGGATTTTAACTTCAAATCATAGAGCGAGGTTTCGTATTATTTAGATCCAAGAAAAGACATATGACAATGTTGTTTCCAATACAAATGATAAAAAACAATGTGTTTTCATTAGAATTAACTATAATGTTCTTGATTTTCCGTTTATATTAACGATGGAAGATGTACACGTAAAACCGCTCTAATCCGGCTGAAACGTCGATATATGCAATAAAAACCGAACTTCTCCCCTTTTCAATATCTTACTCAGTATTTTAACGAGAAACAAATAGATGATTGAAAATGAATGTATTTAAGGTTATTATCTAATCAATTATGTGTTTGCATCATTTTTATCGTATATATATGAATTAACACCCATGGACTGAAAATTCACAAAAACGTGGAAAACGGCAAAATATTGCCTAATTCGATGATATTTTGTTTAAATCACATGAAGGAAAAGGAGATGATAAACGTCAAAATATTGCTATATTCAATGATTTTTCGTACGAAACAAAATGCAAGAAAACTTGCTTAAAATGCAATATTATGCGAAATTCTGAGATTTGAAGGCCAAATCACATATCGTGATACTACATGAAATAGTATCGAAATATTGGTAAAAATGAATATATTTACGTAATATCAAACTACATGAAAAACGTGAAAAAAGTCACTATATAACCATATTTGAGGATTTTAACTTCAAATCATAGAGCGAGGTTTCGTATTATTTAGATCCAAGAAAAGACATATGACAATGTTGTTTCCAATACAAATGATAAAAAACAATGTGTTTTCATTAGAATTAACTATAATGTTCTTGATTTTCCGTTTATATTAACGATGGAAGATGTACACGTAAAACCGCTCTAATCCGGCTGAAACGTCGATATATGCAATAAAAACCGAACTTCTCCCCTTTTCAATATCTTACTCAGTATTTTAACGAGAAACAAATAGATGATTGAAAATGAAGTATTTAAGGTTATTATCTAATCAATTATGTGTTTGCATCATTTTTATCGTATATATATGAATTAACACCCATGGACTGAAAATTCACAAAAACGTGGAAAACGGCAAAATATTGCCTAATTCGATGATATTTTGTTTAAATCACATGAAGGAAAAGGAGATGATAAACGTCAAAATATTGCTATATTCAATGATTTTTCGTACGAAACAAAATGCAAGAAAACTTGCTTAAAATGCAATATTATGCGAAATTCTGAGATTTGAAGGCCAAATCACATATCGTGATACTACATGAAATAGTATCGAAATATTGGTAAAAATGAATATATTTACGTAATATCAAACTACATGAAAAACGTGAAAAAAGTCACTATATAACCATATTTGAGGATTTTAACTTCAAATCATAGAGCGAGGTTTCGTATTATTTAGATCCAAGAAAAGACATATGACAATGTTGTTTCCAATACAAATGATAAAAAACAATGTGTTTTCATTAGAATTAACTATAATGTTCTTGATTTTCCGTTTATATTAACGATGGAAGATGTACACGTAAAACCGCTCTAATCCGGCTGAAACGTCGATATATGCAATAAAAACCGAACTTCTCCCCTTTTCAATATCTTACTCAGTATTTTAACGAGAAACAAATAGATGATTGAAAATGAAGTATTTAAGGTTATTATCTAATCAATTATGTGTTTGCATCATTTTTATCGTATATATATGAATTAACACCCATGGACTGAAAATTCACAAAAACGTGGAAAACGGCAAAATATTGCCTAATTCGATGATATTTTGTTTAAATCACATGAAGGAAAAGGAGATGATAAACGTCAAAATATTGCTATATTCAATGATTTTTCGTACGAAACAAAATGCAAGAAAACTTGCTTAAAATGCAATATTATGCGAAATTCTGAGATTTGAAGGCCAAATCACATATCGTGATACTACATGAAATAGTATCGAAATATTGGTAAAAATGAATATATTTACGTAATATCAAACTACATGAAAAACGTGAAAAAAGTCACTATATAACCATATTTGAGGATTTTAACTTCAAATCATAGAGCGAGGTTTCGTATTATTTAGATCCAAGAAAAGACATATGACAATGTTGTTTCCAATACAAATGATAAAAAACAATGTGTTTTCATTAGAATTAACTATAATGTTCTTGATTTTCCGTTTATATTAACGATGGAAGATGTACACGTAAAACCGCTCTAATCCGGCTGAAACGTCGATATATGCAATAAAAACCGAACTTCTCCCCTTTTCAATATCTTACTCAGTATTTTAACGAGAAACAAATAGATGATTGAAAATGAATGTATTTAAGGTTATTATCTAATCAATTATGTGTTTGCATCATTTTTATCGTATATATATGAATTAACA